>NC_041223.1:84821687-84832373 GCF_002837175.3 Physeter macrocephalus
CAGGGGGAGGCCCGCATACCACAAAAAAAAAAAAAAAAAAAAAAAAAAAAAACCAGTTCTGAGTCTCCTTTTAAAGTTTGCTTTGACTGTAGTCTTGACATGTTTCTGTATGTGTGACTTCGCACACCTGGACACCAACATAGTTCAATTTACGTTATTCAGTTTCTGGTCCAAGCCTAAGCTAAATGAAAACATTTATGTTGCCTCCTTCATTAACAATCCTTCCAGGAAACTGTTTGGATTAACTTTTTTTTTTTACTCTTCTTTAAGGCCCCTTCCGAACTGTGATGTATGCAGTGTCAGACACTCCAGGTTAGTCTAGGTCTAGTACATGATTCTTGGTTTGCAAACCTAAGAGTCATATGAATTACCTAAAGAGGTGGTTAAAAATTTAAATTTCTGGGACCCTTCTTTTAGACATTTTGACTTATTTCATCTTGAATGTTGTACACTCCCAGCCTGATTTTGATGCACTGCCAGACTTGAAAACCACTGTACTATATATTATATGATAAATATTTGAAATGATGCTAAGCTAGTGATTCAGTGGAATGTGTAAGAAGAAATGAAGTTTAGATGTGGAATTTAAAATTGTTATAAACGCATCTGTATTATCAGAAGTTATAATATCTAGAATTAATTGCTAGCATATCTGCATCTTTTCATCAGATTCTCTCATATATATAACTTATAGCAATTACATGAATATAGGACAGAAATTCTGTTTGATCCAGAATGCCAAGTCACCATTGCAATTGATTCATCTTAACCAGGTGTCAACATATAAAAGTACAAATAATTTTAAGAATTTACCCTAACCATTATAGGAAAGTAGAGGCTAAACTTCTTTGGAAAGAAACTTCCTTTGATTCATAGACTAAATTAGGACATCCTCTTTTTCATTTTTCTATAAACATTCTGTGCCTTAGTATCTTCTTCTATAAACTGAGGCTAATAATAATATTTAACTCATAGGGTTGTTACTTAAATGAGTCGTATGTAACATTTAGAACAGTGTCTGGCACTTAGTAAGAATTCATAAAAATCCCTATTATTTTATTGTCATTCCAGCAATCTCCTTTTCTCTAGTCAGAAGTAAGCCTAAATAGATTGACACTCTGTTAGGGGTACTTCTTTCTGGCTTTTCCTACTCTGGGAACCAGACTCCTGAGTACAACTGTCAGAGGTGATATTCTCCTTCTTGTATCTACCTAAAACAACATACTGTGATTATTTAACCTGGAAATCTATAAGAATTATAATTAATAGAAATGATCGGATTTTTTTGAGGAAAAAATGTTTATAGTTTACTATGAAATGATATTAAAATTGAGCATCCATACTTATTTTCAAGTTTTTCACACAAGAAATTCACGCAAATCTCTTAATTTGTCAAGCCACTGTTTCTTCTTGAGCGCTCTATGGATTTGTCTTCTTGTGTTATTCTTATCCTATTGATCTTCTTTATGTGGACCACTCATCATGGCTTCAAACAACATGTGTTCATGGCACATTTTGTTTGCTGTAGCTCAACTTTATTTTTCACACTGTTGGTTATGTGAAATATATTTACGTGCTCTTATGTGGTCAGCAGTGAAAGACAATTTTTATTTTATGTAGCCACTTAGAAACTTGCTCCAAGTTCATTGTCAATAGAGTCTTAATAATTGGGTCTTCCTGATCAAGAATTTACTTGTCACACCAGGAATTACTTTACTTTCTATCTGAGGCATTCTGAAGACATCAGTGGAAGCCATGTCAACATACTGGGATCATGTCAACATACTGGGATCTTAAAAGTGTGTGTGTGTGCGTGTGTGTGTGTGTGTTGCTGTATGTGTGAGCATTTATGTGTGTGGAGAGGTGTTGGTTTGTTCCTTATTTCAGTCAGACTCCAATTAGCAGGAACACAGATATCACAAAACTTCTTTATGCTTAACAACAACCAAATTTTGTCTTGGGTACATGTAGGCTATATTTGCACACATTGCTGATTTGTCTTTTTTATCACATTTGTAAGTAGGTAAGATTTTAGTTCGCATATCTGCATTCATTTGTTTTATCTTGCACAACTCATGCTCTTATATTTATTTATTCAAAATATTTGCTTCACTATTGAATAAGACACACAAGGCACTGTTCTCACTGATCTCTTAGTTTATTTTTTTTAATTTTTATTTATTTTTTTTTCTTTTTTAACATCTTTATTGGAGTATAATTGCTTTACAATAGTGTGTTAGTTTCTGCTTTATAACAAAGTGAATTAGTTATACACACACACATGTCCTCATATCTCTTCCCTCTTGCATCTCCCTCCCTCCCACCCTCCCTATCCCACCCCTCTAGGTGGTCACAAAGCACCGAGCTGATCTCCCTGTGCTATGCGGCTGCTTCCCACTAGCTATTTTACATTTGGTAGTGTATATATGTCCATGCCACTGTCTCACTTTGTCCCAGCTTACCCTTCCCCTTCCCCATATCCTCAAGTCCTTTCTCTAGTAGGTCTGCATCTTTATTCCCATCTTGCCCCTAGGTTCTTCTGACCATTTTTTTCCTTTTTTTTTTTTTTTTTTAGATTCCATATATAGGTGTTAGCTCCTTTTTATGGCTGAGTAATATTCCATTGTATAGATGTGCCACATCTTCTTTATCCATTCATCTGTCGATGGACACTTAGGTTGCTTCCATGTCCTGGCTATTGTAAATAGAGCTGCAGTGAACATTTTGGTACCTGACTCTCAGTTTAGACATGAAGTTTCTAGTATGGTATTGTAATATGGGTTTGATTTGATTCTTGACATTGCTTGGGCTTAATATGAGTGTGGTTCTAGGATAATTTGAAAACGCTTAATTAGCTATACAGGGATATGCTCTAGTCTGTTCCACAGACTTATTTGTAAATTTTCATTCAAAAGTTGAAGTATTATACTATTATCATCCAGATTTCTAGCTACCTAGTACCTTGTCTTCAGTAAGGTGCAGACTCTAGAATATGGGATTTTGTTTATTGAAATCTGCCTCTTTAGGGGAGAGTCTTAAACATTTTGAAACTTATGTATTCTTTTCTTCTTTAAAGAGTGCTCACAGAATTAATTAAATATTAGTATTAGGTGATAACCTACTCAAAATCCAAACTATGTGTTCGGAGAAGATTGTGCTTTTTCACTCTTCTAAGAAAGACATTGCTTTATGCAAGTTAATGGGCCAACTTCATTCGTTTGGAATGTTGAGGTTGAATACATTTTTAGCCTTTTACCTAATAAGGTAAACCATTCGTATTGGGTTTATTCAAACTAAACTTGGAGAATGATCGCAGATGAGGTTCATGGTACCCGAGCAACTCTCAAACCACAAGAAAAGGCTTGTAATCATCAGTAATACGTTACAAAATCCAAGATGAAATGTAATCGGGATATGTTTATCACTCCATAAGAAAAAATATGTAACACAGACTTCTAAATTGCAGTGTTTCATCAGATCTATCAATTGCCAGAGACTGCATAAACTGCTTCTGTGAGAGGATTGTGACTTAATTGCTCTTATGGTCAACTAGTTATGATAATCAATTACTTTGGGGGGATGAAGGTGAAATTTGAATACAATCTTAAGACTAAGCTCTGAACTAACTTTTCCTCAGTAGAAAGGCCCACTGTCAGTGATGTCTGTCTTTTGACACTTTCTGGGACACACCACATTTCAACAACAATTATTCCCAAATTTATTTTAAACAGGTGTGTCTAAGGTACACATTTCAGTGAATTGCATCTTCTGACTAGGTAATCTTATATTGATGATGAGTTCCCATGACAAGGTGTATGAACTAGCTTAGATAGTCTTCTTTATATATATTGATCAAATAATACTTATAATTTAATATTTTAAAAGATCTGAGGCCTATTTTCAAATGAAGAGAGGAATGTTATTTCTACAAATAGGAGATTTTGGGAAGGAAAGCTTAGGAAATAATATCTAGAAATAAAATATGGAAATAATTATTTTCAATAGATTCCTCAATTATGAGATTTCATTCACAGGCAGACACACAAGCACACCTCAACACTGAAGATTTATAGCTACAGTTAATTATGCACAGTGGATATCTCTGGTCTTGGTGAAGTAGGAGGCAGATTTCCTTTGAATAGAAGTAGAGATAATATGCCATTACTCCTCCTTCAAGGTCCATTCTCAAGGTCTTTTTTTTTTTTTTTTTTTGTGGTACGTGGGCCTCTCACTGCTGTGGCCTCTCCCGTTGTGGAGCACAGACTCCAGACGCGCAGGCTCAGTGGCCATGGCTCACGGGCCCAGCCGCTCCGCGGCATGTGGGATCTTCCCGGACCGGGGTACGAACCCGTGTACCCTGCATCGGCAGGCGGATTCTCAACCACTGCGCCACCAGGGAAGGGAAGCCCTCGAGCTCTTTTATACAAGTTCACACCTCTCTCCTTGTCCATGCCTCCCTGGTCAATGGATCTATGGAGATTATGATATCTAGTAAGGCTGGAAGATGTTGATATTGGAATGGGAGTTCTGTAATCAATAAAATATCCCCAAAAGTCCACTTTTGTTTTGACAAGTAGAAAAGGTTTTTTTTGGTTCAAATAAGACTTTTAAATTCTTCAGTCAATTTTTGTGCCAAAGATTCTGAAGATGAGATTGTCCTATTAAACTCGTGAGGTGACTTTGTATTTATGACCTGAAATATTCATAAGATATGTTCTTTAGATCCACTTTGATATTGGTGAGATGTTGCTACCCATATATTAATTCTGAAGCAAGTTTTCCTCAGACAACCATTCAAATAGGCGAATGAGACCTTAATCTCTTTTTCTGAAGTCACCTTTTTCTCCATTTAAGGAAAAATTTAATTCTATTGTCTGATGGACCAGAAACATGCGTTACCAGTAGTCCATTGACAACATGAGACTTTACTTACTGAAAAGCTGTTGCTTGACCATCTTCTGCAACCACTCTTTCAATTTGTCCACATATATTGTTTAAATTCTTGATATAAATAGCCCCTATTATATATTTTTAGTAACAGCTTTACTTAGATATAATTCACATAGCGTACAATTCATCTATTTAATGTGTACAGAGTGTGGCCAAAATGATAGAGTAGGAAGTCTCTGAGCTCACCTCCACCCACAGACACACCAAATCTACTGACTAGCTTCTTCCAAGGTTCACCAGTGTTTTAGCATGTAATAGTAGTTCGTTTCTTTTCACTCCTAAATAATATTACAGTATATGAATATACCACATTTTATTTATCCACTTATGAGTTGATAGACATTTGGGTTGATTCTATTGTTTGGCTATTATGAATAACATTGCTATCAACATTTGTGTGCAAGTTTTTGTGCGGACATGTTTTCATTTCTCTTAAATACATATGCAGAAGTGAAATTGCTGGGTCATATGACAACTCTGCCCTTAACATTTTGAGAAATAACCAGTCTAATTTTCCAAATAAGCTGCATCATTGTGCATTTTTACCAGTACTAGATAAGGATTCAATTTCTGTACATCCTCATCAACACTTGTTTTTATCTTTGTCATTATAGTCATTCTAGTGGATACAAAGTGCTATCTCATTATGTTTTTGATTTGCATTTCCCTGATGTATGAGGACGTTGATCATCCTTTCTTTTGCTTGTTGGTCCTTTGTCATCTTCTTTGGAGAAATATCTATTCAGATTCTTTTAATAGGGTTATTTCTATTATTAGTATTGAGTTATAGGAGTTTTTATATACTCTAAATATGAGTCCTTATCAGATATATTCTGTGTGCTGTCTTTAGTCTGAGTCTTGGAATAGAAAGACATGTGGGCCAGAGGGATAACAGTTGACACACAGCCATTGATAGCTAAAAGCCATTAAAATTACCACTATAACAATTTCGGTGGGTAAAATGATCAGCATGTTTTACGACTGTTTTTGAGATGAGGGAACTCTAATTGAAGGGTAGAAGCTAAAAACAGAAGATTGAAATCTTCTCTAAGTCAAAGCATAACTTTAAAGTTCATGTGAGAGCAAAGCATAAGATATGACTTCTAGGAATCATGTTTATATTCGCCATGAAATCACAAATATGATCAGCTTTATACTGTGAATTTGGCAGTTTTTCTCACAAGAGAACTCATTATCTCTTTATGGCCCTGCGTTTTCATATATATAATGCCCCTCTACTTTTCAGCTGTTGCTAAAAACCCTACATCTTATTGCCTTTAAGTCTATCTCTCCCAGGTCATTTCCTGTTCATTATCACCATTTCTCCATCAAAACTATTTGGACATACGTCTCATTAACTTAGGAAGTAAGTCACTTCTTTCTTTCTAAGAGTGTTAAAAGTCTAACAGGTATAGATATAGATATATAATTTATGCTACTGGATTAATGGGATAGTGTTACCGAGCCCAAGCTCATTCTGCTCGCCACACAACAGGCCAATAAATCGGGAGACAAGTTGTTGGAACAAGGAATAACGATTTTAATCGGAAAGCTAGCAGACTGAGAAGGTGGCAGACTAGCACTTCCAAAAACCACCTTACCTCCGACCGACTTCGGGCTCCTTTTATGTACAAGAGGGGAAGGGGGCGGGGCCCACTGTGGCACTGACCAATGGCTGAGCGGGACCACTAACGTGGCTGGTAGACAGTTACTCGCTTCTGGGGAGGGGCCCACTGCGGCGCCAGCCAATGGCTGAGCGGGGCTGCTGTACCCTTGCCTGCCTCGCAGCTACCACACCAGGAGCAGAAAGATGTGACACCAGAAAGAGGCCTGGTATGAAGAAGTACCCGGCCATTCCGGCAACGCTCGTGGTGGAGCGAGGCCTGCAAGTGACGGAGACCGTGGTGGCCACGTGGAGGCGGTTGATGTGCCCGCCCCTGGGATGGCTCTCGGGGGTGGGGTGGGTGTGGAGAGGTGCGCCGTGGGCTCAGCCCGCCACTGGCTTCACCGGTCAGCCAGTGAATGAATGAATGAATGAGGCGGCCCGGGGGCCTGGTGTCCCCGGAGCAGAGCTGCCCCTTGTCCGCTTGCGCAGTGAACGGGCGGGTGGGTGCGGGGACAGTCTGGTGGGCTAGGCGCAGCCCCCGCGAGCAAAGGAGCAGCGGAGCGGCCCCTGCTGCAACCGCGCGCGGGCCACGCGCCGAGGAGGGAAGGGCCCACCAGGCTTCGGGTTCCGGCTGCTGCAAGAGGACTAGAGTCTTAAACCTTTATTCTCTGTCAGATAATATTTGCACACTAAAATTATGCTGCATAGTTGGCCATCATTTGCCTAGGTGCAAAATTAATCCTGGCTAAGAAAGTAAAAGCAGTACTAAACAAATATAATGTAAAAGACATAATCCAGATTCTGCAACTGCAACAATTCCCCAATCATTTATTAATCAACAAATATGTATCCTACTTTTAATAATGTAAGGCATTGCATTAGATGAATACGAAGTTAATTTAGAATTAAATTCCGTTTAATTTCATTCCATTTCATCCTATTGCAAGAATGTAGGCAGCACCCATTTTGGCTATGCCTACTTTGCAGCCACACCAGTCAGAACATGAATGATTGTATGCCTATGTGTAGGCACACCACACTACAGTGTGGAGTTGTTTAAAATCACTTTACCTTTCAATTTTGTATACCATGAAATAGTTCTCTGGGGTAATTATGTGTGACCCTCTAGAGTCCAACTATGAATAGGGTAAGAAATAGAAGTAACAAATAGAAGAAATCTCACCTAAGCACTGGGGAAAAATGTTCCCAAAAGACAGAAAAGATAACATAGGAATAATGAGATGATGACTCAACTGTGTTCGACAGTTTGAAAAATAAATTTTATGAGAAAGCACAAAACAATGGGCACATTTAGCTTTGCAGAGAAGTTTGACATATATTAATCAGCTGTCTTGGCGTTGGAAATTTGTGTACTAAAGGTTGTTTATCAAGTTCTGTTCCAGAGTTGTCCATATCCTATGGCTGGGTCCAGTTTTAGGGTAGCAGCACGATCCAGAAATCTTTATGTCAGTTTTTGAGACTCTTTTCAGTAGCTTTCATTTGAAAGATCCATCGGCAGAGACCTACTTTGGATAAATTACTCTTATCAGCATAGTTTAAAGAAGTCCTTAAGTATTATTTTCATCATTAAGATATAAAAATACCTTTCCTTCAACATCATATAAGTGTACATTCCATTACAACTTATCACTCTGCTGCTTTTAATAATTGTTTTCATGAAAAAAGTGTCTTTGGGAGAGTCCTTTAAAGAACAGCCAGTATCACTAGAAGTTATAACTAAATCCCTTTTATTTGTTATAAACATCAGAACTAGTTGGATGTTTGAAACGTCATGAACATCAAACAAGTTTGAATTTTGGCAGAGAGGTACTTTCTGGGTACCTTCTGGGTACTTTCTGGGTAGACAGAATGTTTACTGCATGTCTGTGAACACAGGGTTGCTAAAAAACCTTCCCACGAAACCCATATCCTGCCCAAAAGGTTTACAGTTCCTTCTCTTTTGAAATTCTGGTGGAGTCAGCAGCTAATCGGGTTTAAATAATACTTTTTAATAAAGTTACTCGTCAGTGGCTGAGAATTCAGACAGACAGGTATGTTCTTGAGTAAGAATTTGACTTTAATTAAAGGGTTGGACCTAATATATTTTGGTTACACATCAGTTTTATAAGTAATAATATTTTTTGGAAAATGTTCAGAACAACTTTATAATCGTTTGTTAAATTCCTGAGGTAAATCTCCCACAGCTTACCTCCATATGGAGAAGAGATATGTCTTTCATTCAATGAGAATAACTGATTTAGCCCCTTTATGTTCACAGTCACAGGCTAAATCCCATCTTTTAATATGGATAAGAATATTCCCAGCCCCAGATCCTATCAGGATATGTAACTTTGAACCACTACTATCCAGATATAACCTCAGCAAAGAAATGTTTCCCAGATCTAACAATCTAAGGAAAAATTGTTAGTTGTGCTTGCTTGTGATTATTTGTGGGATGCTGTAGAAATAGAAAATTACAAGCTTTAAATACTTTGAATCAATCTCAGTGACAATGAAAAGAAGCTACAAATGACAATGGTATTATTTTAAAGTACTTTACCAGTCATTACAGTTTGATGTAAAGGGGAGGGAGAAAATGGGGGAATATTTTCACACTAGTGGCCATAAGAACATTAACCAGCTGGTGCAAAAGTATTCTTTTTCTAGATAAACTTTTTGTGTTATAATAGTTTTTTATTTACAGAAAAGTTGGAAAGACAGTACAGAGAGTTCCCCTATATCCTTCACACACCCAGTTTCACTGTTATGAATGTGTTACATTACTATGGTACATTTGTCACACTAAGAAGCCAACACTGGTACATTACTTTTAACTGAACTCATTTTATTCACATTTGATCTTAGCCAAAAGTCTGCGGAGCTCTCCACATTTTATTCAGAGTACACTAGTTTTTTCCTATGTCTTTTATGTTCCAGGATACAATCCAGGACATTATACTTAGTTGTCATGTCTCCTTAGCCTTCTCTGCTTTGTGACAGGGTCTCCATCTTTGCTTATTTTTGATGACTTTCTTTTGACAGAAGCTCTTCAGGTATTTTGTCTCTTGCTGGATGCTTTTCTCATGATTAAACGGGGGTTGTGCATTTTGGGGAGGGTGACCACAGAGATGAACTTCCATTCTCATGACATCACATTGGCGTATGTTGGGGGTACATGACTTATCACTGGGGTGAGGTTGACCTTCATCACCTGGCTAAGGCAGTGTCTGCCAGGATTCTTTACTGCCAAATAGAAAAATAACATCTTATTCATAATGTTAATCTATACATGTACTGTGTAGCAGATATTTGTCACTCTTTTTGGCTGTCTCATTCTTTGAACCTCTTTCCTATAATAAGAAATTTCTCACCTTGTAAGTTCTTGCTTTGCCGGGGCACAAGGCTGAAATGCGCAGCCTTCTTGCAGTAAAAGTGAGGAACTCTTGCTGTAGCGATCACAGGCATTACATCTCTAGTGAGGCAGATGCCATGTGGAACCCACTCTAGTGAGGAGATGGCAGAGACACCTAGCTTTAGAGGAAGCATGACACCTCGCTTATTTGTCAAAAAGGGGTAGAATACTGGTCTTGGCTTTGTCTGAAAGACCAAGAAAATCATTCTAATGGATTCTTTCTAACCCCAGCAAAGAGTTCTTCCACAGTGTATTACTACTTATTTTTTAACAATAGGAAAGTCCTGAAGTTGACAAATAATTTATAGTGTAATAAAAAGTAAGTCAGAGCAAAGTCAAGGCTGGCCTCATGATTGTGTTGTTCATATGCTCTTGATTCCATTATCTTCCTTGAGTGATAGAGGGAAGTTGTATCTGATACACATGGGTGTGTGTTGTGCAAGCATTATCTGGTATGAATCGAAGTGAGAAATATTTGAACATTTCTGGGCTGTTACACCCTCCTTTATTTGTTTAAAATATAGTTTTTCAAATAGGCATTTATACTTTTGGACCATATCATATTAGATCATTATCAAATCATCTTTCCCAAATAATGCTTCAACTTCTATTGTCTTCCAGTTTTTATGAAAAGTTACTATAAGAATTAGACATATAGGGCTTCCCTGGTGGCGCAGTGGTTGAGAGTCCGCCTGCCGATGCAGGGGACACGGGTTCG
>NC_041223.1:84832555-84860806 GCF_002837175.3 Physeter macrocephalus
GTAAAAAGAATTAGACATATAATTTCCACTTTGACATTTTGTATGTTCTACAACCTTTTTAATGATATAAGTACCTCGTTTGTACCTACATAATAAACAATTAAGAATAATCAAATTTGGTTTCCCCTAAATATTTGATACAGTTTTTTGCTTCTAATCAAGGGAAATTTTAAAATTTTTAAATTATTTTGACATAATTATAGATATACAGGAAGTTGCAAATAAATGTACAGGATGGTCTCTGCACTTTTCCGCCTTAGACTCCCCCGAAGTTAACATATTGTATAACTATAGTATGATAAGGATACCAAGAAATGGACATTGGTACAACCCACAGAGCTTGTTCAGATTTCTCCAATTATGCATGCTATCATTTGTGTTTATGAGTATGTATGTGTGTATTGAAGTAAAATTATTAACATTTTAAAGTTTCTCTTTGCTTTACTGAATTGATTACGCTAAGTTATAAACTCCAAAATCTCAGCAGCTTAATGCAATAAGAATTATTTCTCATTCACACAAATGCTGATGTGTGTGTTTCTGGTTGTAGGTCACCTTCTATGTGGTCATTTGAAAACTCAGGCTCCTTCTAGCTTGCTGGTCCATCCTCTCTCAAGTCCTACAGTAGGGTCCGTTTATCTTGCAGCTGGGGAAAGGCCAGGCATGGAAGCGTTGCACATCTCTGTGGCCCAAATTTCACTGGTCAGGACTCAGTCACCTGACTACTCTCAGGGCAGGGGTGGGTGGGAAACATACTGTAGCTGTACGTCTAGCAGGAAAAGGAAAAAGGTGTTGGTTTCCACTACATTTGGTTTCTTGAGGTTAAGAACCAGGTTTTATGTGTTATCATGTCTTGTTGAAAGTACTGGTTACTGTTTTCAGTATCATTTTCTCTTAATCTGTTTTCAAATTTTCTTTATAAATTTAGTTATCTTAAATTCTCTGTATCTACTTTATCATTTTTTTTTTTGCAAAGGGATGGGAAATGAATAAACTCAGTAAGCTCTAAAGGAGTTAAATAAGTTTTGCAGCATCTCAATTGCAAAAGTCGACTTGTTTTTATTTTTCAAGTTCTTTTCTTCCTTGTTCTCCGATATGCTAAAAATTAATAATCAAAATTTATACTGTGACTACATGATAAAAAATATTTGGATTAAAAATAAAAACTTTGATCAATGATCCATATATTAGACTACATAAGAGCCAAATAAAACATTAGAAATATAAAAATAATTTTACTTCTTTTCATAGAAGAAGATTTTATCACAGTAGTTTACATGTGGAATATGGATCATAATAAGAAAAAAGTCATTTTCTATTAATTTTTATGAGGGATTTTTTTTTTTTTTTTTTTTTTTTTTTTTTGCGGTACGCGGGACTCTCACTGCTGTGGCCCCTCCCATCGTGGAGCACAGGCTCCGGACGCGCAGGCTCAGCGGCCATGGCTCACGGGCCCAGGCGCTCCGCGGCATGTGGGATCCTCTTGGACCGGGGCACGAACC
Source organism: Physeter macrocephalus (assembly GCF_002837175.3). Lineage (NCBI taxonomy): Eukaryota > Metazoa > Chordata > Mammalia > Artiodactyla > Physeteridae > Physeter > Physeter macrocephalus. The sequence goes on from NC_041223.1 coordinate 84,834,058, forward strand.
CATGTCCCCTGCATCGGCAGGCGGACTCTCAACCACTGCGCCACCAGGGAAGCCCCATGAGGGATATTTTATTTACATAGATTATCTGAAAGTTTCTTTCTAGCTTTGCTATTAACAGTAATATTGAAAATAGAAGTCTTACAGTATTTCGTTGTTAGCAATAGTAGTTCTATAACCTAATTCCACTGAACTCTGCAACTCTGTGAGTTCAATGAGTCTATGTTTTATCTTTAGGTACATAAACTCTGATGGAGATAATGTAATTTAGCCTCCTTGCAAATCTGCAAAAGGGATTTTACAAGCCCTAATGATTGCAGCATGCTGCAGTGAACGACTGAGCTTAATCATAAGAAAGTGGCCACTTTCCCAACTGTAATTCTTCCAGGAAACTCTCACAATAAAGGAGATAAGAACTTAATTTAAAGATCATTGTTCCATGGAAAGTCCTTAAATAAACTGCTCTTTAGCAATTTTTGATTCTCAAATCATTATTTCCCCTGTATGGTATTGTGGTCTTTGTTGTTTGAGTTATTAAGAGATTAAGGCACAAGTCTAAGTATCTAGAAGTCAGAGAATAGATGGAAAACGTGGCATGTCTTTAGAAGCATTTCCATTTGAAATTTTATATCAATCGTGGATTTGTCAAATATATTGAAGGAATACTGAAAAGAAACCCTAAGTTTAATTGTGAAAATCTTTCCGCAGTAGTGTATCTATGTAAATAAGAGGAAGACTCGATGATCTATCTCTGGTAAGAGTAACATCTTGACTATGTATGGTGTAAAACCTGAATCCCTGAAGCATATCAGGCTTTCCTGTTCCTTCCCAGACACTTAACATTCCTTTTCTTTCTCCCTTTAATCCTTTTCTGGCATGAGAAATACAGATGTGAATATGGAAATCATCTATGGAGTTTTAAGGGACAAGCAATTCAAGCTGTTTTTCAGAGCAAAAACATTTTCCACCCAATTTTTCTATACTTTAGTACTTTACAAGTTTTATTAACATTTATTAATATTCTTCAACCTATTTTCCATTTTCATGCCAGAAGCTTGTTCTCAAGGATGCTTTAAAGAAAACTTAAGCAATTTTCTTCCAGATATATGACATGAATTTGCCATGAGTTAATTTTTAACTAGTAGCTGACAATGGGTATTATGCTATGAAACTGTCATCTGGTCATTTGTCTGTCTTGAGCTATGGGATATATAAATCTTGAAGTATGAGCATTTGTATCCTGCTGTTTGAGTGAAAGACTAAAGTTGCAGAACGAGACTATGGTATTTTATCTTTCGTGTGGACATTTTTGATTTTGTGAACTAACTGGGGTGAATTTTACCTTCCTGTTTTGATTTCTCTCCTGGGCCAGATGTCTGCTTCCCATGTTGGCTGATGTGTGTTCAGTGGTTCCAGACTGCTGTTCATTTGAGCCGAGAACAAAATAATTAAGATGAGAAATCTTGTTTAAAAACAGCATATACAATAAAACCAAATACTAAAAAAGTATGGAATGTTTTCAGTATCTAAGACCATGACAACCCTTTTTTGGGCAGGTAATAATTCATTAGCTATGGTTCTGTTATTTAGTTCATTCACCAGTTTGTCACAACCAAAGAATGAAAAATTGTCATATCTTTCCCCAAACCTGCCTTACTTGCTATAATTCCTCTAACAGAAAAGGAGAGTATAAAAAGAAATTCACAGTTCTCCATAAAAATTACAGTGTTGAATAAATATATGAAAACATGTTCAATATTACCAACAACTACATAATGAAAATTAAATCAGAGTGATAGCATTTACCTCTTACCACATCACTAATTTTTTAAAAATACACCAATATCTAGTATGGGAGATACATTCAAATGAGTGCTGGCATATTCAGGGGTGATAATCAAAATATTTTACAAGTAGTACAGTATGGCACTGACCAAAGAATAGCCATCCAACCAATCAGCTCTCTGTTCTGATTGACGCATAAAGCCTTACAAATCTTCTGATGATAATGTCAAAATAGATCATATTCTTTGACTCAGAAGTTCTTCCATGCATGTGTTAAATCTTTTTGGTAAATTTCCACATTACTTTCCACACACATTTTATCAATTTGCACTTTTATTAGCAGTTAATGAGAATCTGTTTCCTCATATCCGAAACAACACTAGATATTTTAAATTATTTAAAATGTTTTGCCAATACGATAGGTGAAAATACTATTGGTTTGCTTAGCATTTCTTTGGCTATTAATACAGTTGGCTGTTTGTATTTTTTCCTTTGTGTACTGACTGTTCTTGTCCCGTTACTTTTTTATGCTACATGTTGAAACCTTTTTAATTTATGAGCAGAAGAAAAGAGATTTAAATGATTTTTCTTTCATTCACATGGCCATACCCAATTATTTTTCACTGTGGAAACTAGTCTCCTTTAGGACACAGTGTTCTGAATGGAAAACTCAAGAATGGAAGAACATATTTTGTGACATTTTGGCCAGGAACAAATCAGTACATTTAAAAGAGCATGCATTACAACAGAAAGGGGTGGATATTGGCTGATGTGTTGGTGTCATAGTTGCATTTAGTTCTGCAGGCCTGTCTTCTCTTCCTCATGCATTACTTCACTTTTCCCCTAGCCCCTGCCAATGTGGGACCACCCAAGCTCCTGAATGCAGCTCTTTCTGTAGGACCTTAAGTAAAGCCCAAATTGCAGGGTAGGAGGTCTTTAGCTTGCTGTTTGAGGCATGAATAATTTCTCTGCCATCTCTTTCACTCCACTCAAGTTACCATGTGGAATGCCATTTTGGGTAGGTTGGAAATGGTTCTGGGCTTGTATCATAAAAAGACCCAGACATTTTTTGTGTACTTTGTGATGGCAGAGAGAAAATAAGGAAAGGATTCAGGGTTTGACCTAGAAATCCCATCCAAATTGGTTGGGGTTTCGGGTTTCCTGAGTTGTCATGTCTGGGGGAACCTTGCAAATGCGTTGGTAATGAGGCATTTTGAGGGCTGTTGATTTGGGAAATGGATCAAGTTGTCTTGGGTACGTGGCATCCCATCTGCTTTTGCATTCTATCTTACATTTAAAACATAAACCTAGTATTGTGGGGTTATTGACATTTAGCTATATTATTAATTCTCATAGAAGTGGGTCTAGGAGAAATTTTAGAACCATGTCTTAATCATGAAAAATATGATAATTATTATATTTTCCTGAGGAATATCCACTTTTTTGACTGAACTGTGTCCACAAGGTTTTCAATATTTGTCTGATTCCTTGTTTGCCAGTGACTGGTCTGTAGAGGGCTTTAAAACTGTATTCATAACAATAAAAGGCAGCTATTATGTTGCAGTAGAAAGAGTTGTCAAAGAGGCGTTAGAAACTTGCTTGCTTCCTGTGCGGTCTCAGGGCAGTTACTTGTCTTCTCCAAATCAGTGTCTTCCTATATAAAAAGGAGATGCATTATCCATAATATCTAACTCACAAGGCTATGATCAGAATCAAATAAAAGACTGAATGGTAAAATGCTAGGTAAAATATCATATGAATGCAAGATAGTATTATCAACTGATAAATAGCATGCTATGAGTTAGAAACTTCTCTAAATATCTCCTAATGGAATGACCATTTTGACAAAAGTTATGGGAGACACCAAAAGATCATGTGGTGTGTGTTTGTTTTTAATGTGTGTTTGCATGTGTGAAGTACATATTTTCCCTCTTGGATTATTTTATCTATCATTTACTCTTATAATAAAAAAAAATTATTTCAAATTTCTGCTTCCCGAAAACGTTTTTACTTTTTTGAGATAACAAACCCACTGATTTAAATTCTTTTAAAGCTTGAAATGATCAATGCTATTTTCCTAAAATAAAAAAAAGTTGGAAATAAAATATATCTATGTATATATATATATATATCTACCTATCTATATGTATATATGCACATGTACAGAAGTTGAATTACCAAATATGGCAGGTAATCTAAATGGCTAGTATAAAAAGTACATTTTTCAGTCTTGGTTCATGCACTGTGGCCACAAAACATTCAGTCGTAACGTCACTATCTTATTCAGCAGTCCATTTGAAGGAAATTATGCTTTGGTCTGGCACATCTGGGTCAGATTCTAAATGACTTCAGGATTAGACTAAAATTAGGAGGAAATATCTAAGTTTCAATTTCTCTATCAAGGTGTCAGATGGCTTAATATTCGTTTTACAATTCTGTTTCAGTTTGTTTTACCTATGTTTTCTTTGTAGCAAATGTTTCACAATATACTAATACTGAAACATAGAATATGAAATTTCTCCTTCAAGAATCTCAAAGTTGGCTGTTGTCCCAACTAATTTACCATATGTAGCTGAGAAACCGTGTTTCATATTTTACAGATTGAGAAACCAGTGCACTGGCAAGCCTTAAAATAAGTTAGTAGGAGGTTAATGTTACTGATTTTACAAACTCAGAGATGATATCATCAGTAAACTAAAAAAGAAAAGAAAAGTTTAATGTACCCAGCTGATGCTAAAATAGTCAGATGATCAGGTCACTTGGGCCAAAAAACCTGATCAGTTCAGTAAATAAAAAAGTTTAACCATTTTGACTTCATTTCCATTAAGAGGGTCCCAAATCTTCATAGACTTAATTTCCTACTGTTTGTAACAGCTCTGAATTCCTAAATGTGAGAATTTGCCTTTGAATAAAGTGGGTAATTGATTATCCTTTTAAAACCTCACATATTAATTAAGCTGCTTCTTCCAGTTGAAATACCCTTCCTTTCTCACAACTTCCGGTTGAAAATTGGCTCACTCTTCAAGTGCCACCTCACATGCCCCAGAACCCCCAACACAATATTATCCTGCTGTCTTTGAAATCTACCCCTTCATAGCCCATAACATGTACCTTCATCATAATAATTTAAATATTGCTTTCACAATTACTCTTCTCTCTATACTAAATTCTTGTTGGCAAAGACTCTATATTCATCACTCCTGTATCCTTCAATACAATATATGCTCCAGGCTGATATTGCATATATTGTTTGGTAGATATATTTTAACTTGTACTGAAATATGAAGAATTTATATCTCAGATATATCCCCAAAGCTCCAGGTTTATATTCACATGTATACCATTTAATTTATGATATAAATGGATAAGAAAGAGGAAGGGGCAAAATCCCAAAGTACAGTTGCCAGCTAGGTCCAGAGTTATAAAGAACTTTTCTGAATTCCAGAAGCTTCTTCTCTCATCTCATTGGTCACCAATTGATGTTGGGAAATTTGTATCTCTAACCAGGTACATTGGTCACCTTGACAATATAGGGGAGAGTAAAGCAACTAGCAGACTCTAACAGAAACACAAAACTAAAAGAACCTACAGGAGAGCCTATGTGTAAAGTCCAAGATCAATTCAAGCTCAACATGTCCCAAATCCAGCTTCCTCTCCTTCTATACCCACTCCTTTTGCTGTGGATCCATCTCTGTGAATAATATAGTCAATAATCCTGTCAATCACCCAAACCGGAAACGCTAGAAACATCCCAGATCCCAATCTCTCGCGCAAACTCTGAGTTAATTCATTTACGGCAGCTTCAGTTTCTCTGCTATCTCTCATATCTGTCCCTACTCACAGTTTCTATTGTCAGTATCCTAGAGAGATTTCTTGATGTTCAGGTAGTAGTCATTTTTATCACCTTCTCAGCTTTTATATCTGCCCTCTCTCCCCTTACCCCACTACAACCACCATCACCACCACTCACCCTCTCCCACCCAGTCTTTGGTCGTTCCAGCCCAGTTAGTCTCCATTTTCATCTGGATTCCAGAGAATCTGGCGCCACCTTTTATTTTAAAGATAAAGCACATGACCAATCAGCACCTACTATCCTGAATGCAGAGACTGGTTCCCAGACGGTCACATAACCTTAGCCAGTATAAACACTGAAAATCCATGGACTTTCTCTGTGAATTCTGAGACAGTGACACTCTCTTCTGTGTGATACTAATACAGAAGCATGTGGAACTGAGACATGACGGAAGCCATTTGGGGATCATAAATACTTGCCTGCCATGAAGCCTACACCAGGAAGTGTAGAAGGAAGAGGCAGAACAAAATCAGATCCTGATATCACTGTTGGGCCACTGGATTCACCTCTACCTGGGCCAGGTCAGTCTTTGAATCTTTTAGGAATGGAAGATATTAAATTCTATTTATTGAATAAGCAGGTTTGAATTGGATTTTCTATTTCTGGCAACCAAAAGCTTCTTATTGATTTAGTCCAGCAATCTCTTGTTTAATTGGAAGAGGAAAGTATGCAGTATATTCAGAAGTCTGTAAACTATGGTTATCTATTTGGTGCCTTTGAAAATGAAGGCCAGATTTTGAAATAATTGTTGTTCTGGAAGGGTGGTATACTCTAGTGTTCTGCTTATCAAGGGACTGCCACTTAAGTAGGGTGGCCGTTAGTCCTAGTTGACCTACGATAGTCCCCAGTTCGTGCCTCTTGAAAAAGCATAATTATTAATAGCTCCACATTTCATAATCAAGTGCCCCAGTTTGGACAATAAATTAAGTGATCACTCTACTAATAAGGTATCCAAGGTTTAAATAATCGTTTACTTTGGGTACCAGTTACCAAACACATAACAATAGTCATCTCTGATTAAAAAGATTGAGAAGATCTTTACCTGGAAGAAGTGTATATGAACCTCTAAATAGTGTTTCTGGCCGCCCCAGCTGTCTCAGCATTCAGCAGTCTTCACACCATTGACCCAGTAGATCACCCCAGCAATATGAAGGAGGAACACATGATTTGAAAGCATCACCACCCCCCTAGTAAAGTAGTTCAGAGGGTTGAAAGTAACTTATCTTCCTGCCAATCAACGTTACTAGAGTGGTTTTCAAGCGTTTCAAGACTTTTTGTTTGTTTTTAATGCCTTAGAACCTTAACTTCTTTTTATTTTTTTTCTCTTTTTAAAAATTTTAGTTATTTACTGTTGCTATTTGCAATAACTTGGATGGACCTAGAGGGTATTATGCTTAGTGAAATAAGTCAGACAGAGAAAGACAAATAGAATCTTAGTTTCTGATGTAATACTGGGCTGTACCTAGATATTTAGAGTAAAATGCCCGTCATCATTATGCTTTTCTTTTCTTTTTCTTTTTTTAATCAATTTTCTTTGCCCATGTGGTCTAGTTAATAAAGCAGTAGAATAAGAGTTAAGGGACACAGGTTCACTGCCATGTCCCCATTGTTTAGAAGCGTGACAGGAACCTAATGGCAACACACAATGACTGTTGAATGGATGAATAGTGCCTGTGGGCATAATTTATAACACCTTAATCCAAGGCCATATAGCCTCTCTGACTTTAATTTCCTCACCTACAGAATGGAATTTAAAATACCTACCCTGTCTACCTCACAAATTTGTTAAGACGATCAAATGAGTTGTGTGAAAAGCTAGCAAAGATATAAAATTATATAAAAATGCAAAATTTAATTAAATACCAAAAAATGTAAATGTTACAAAACATTTAAAATTCTATCCAAGGAATAGATACACCTAAATTTGAATTACCTTACAGCACTGTGTTGCTTCCATTTATCTTATCAAACTATTCTTTATTTCTTCCAATTTTAAAGCACATTGAAACAGATCAAATCATTCATCAGAAAAATCAGAATATATATATCAGAAAAATTCCATGGAACAATAAATTGAAAAACTCATGATCATTACTGTAACTGAAGTTAACATCTTATGAATTCTCAAACTTGGCAACGATTAGCAGAGTTCTATTTTCTTTAGGTGTCATAAACAGAAATCTTGATTTGTCACTAACTCAAGCATTGAATAAGATGTTAGAAAAAGAACTTATAAAGTCTTTTAGAAAAAATACTTCAGCATATAGGAAGCACAAACACATTAACAAACCACAGTCTTTCTGCTTATACTTTTGGATTAAAACCAAACACAAGGTTTCTAGTGGTCAGATACTTCACTTCAAATTCCCTTTCTGAGGTCCTAAATTTTATAGAAAATTTCAAACAAAAATAACATAGTATATTTATAGAATCAGAACACATGTTAACATTAAATTAAAAAATTATTAGTAGTAGTCCAGCTTTGCTAAATTTCACCAGCCTCATAGGCAAATGCCAACCTCTCACATGGTGACTTACTTGTGGTTACCTCTTACTCTATGCCTAACCAAGCTCTTAGAGCCATGTTTGAACCTCTTGCTGCCAAACACCCTTGAGGAATTGGTTTAACAACAGGCAAAGAATTTCTCTAGACCACCCAGGTCCCAGTCAAAGCAATATAGGCAGTTGGCCAATACAGGCACTTTCCTCAGGCTGGGAAAAGAAACAGCCCATAGGATTAAGCTGGGCAGGGGGCATGAGAAGCTAGGACTCATGGAATTTGGATGCATCAAAAAGCACGAGCAAAGACTCCCTGAGCGAGTGAAGCACCTGGGGAAGGGCTGAGGACAAGATGCCTCTGTTCGTCCACTGTCCCCAGCCCTTGGTCATTTTACATTAGTGAGAATGGGAAAATGGAAGAAGGTGTGAAAAGTAAGAGTGGTTCAGTGACTGTCAGGGCTTGAATAGAAGCAGAAATCCACGGCCCTGGTTGTAGAAAGATTAGTCAAGATGGAAATGTAAAGACATTTTTATCAAGTGCTTAAGCTGAGTACCTGACTGGAAACCAACAACTAAATTCTTAGTAATTAGAAGATTTATTCGTTTGATCCAATAATCAAAGTGCATAATTTGGATAGAAGTAATTTCACCTCTCCTTAAAATGGGAACGACTAATCTCATGTGCCATTACAATGGTAGACTGTATTAAAGCCCTGTACGAATCCTCCACATCCAAGAGTGGCTCTGCTCAGTTACTGGATAGGTGTTAACTTAAGGGGGCCAGAGGCTAGACTGAGATTGGACCCTGCATATTGGGGCTGGAGCCCGGGTTGTGGTTTAAATTTCCAGGGGAACCATCAACACCACTTTCTGTGGCCAGAAATGTAATTAACCATTACAAACACATTTGACCCATCTACAATATTAAAGAAAATAATTTGCATTTCTCTACCTTACAAGAGAACGATTCTGTTTATGTTCCATTGTATGCAGGATTCTGTTTATGTTCCATTGTATGCAGGAGCATATTTTGCTGGTTTGAAAGAGTATGATGCATACAATTTTCTAGCAATTTTCTTTGTTTCGTTTTACAGCATTGTAAAAAGGTCCAACTCCAGAAATACCACCCAAAGAAGAATCCATGAGTTCTCACAGAGTGGCTGTGTAGCAAGAAGTGAAGAGTAACAAACAACCTACTCATCAGAAACACGAAGGGAGATGGGTTGTGGTACCCAAATGACAGTACAGCTGGGCAGGCCTCTGAGGGCCAGTGGGTGATCTGGAGGAAGATGGAGCAGGCAGGGTAGTTAGCAGGACCCAGGTGGGTGGGGTTCACTATTTAATATTGCCTTTGTGGACATTATATGTGCAGACTGGTGGAACAGGTGTGCTCTGTGGGAATCTGGTTATTTTATTGGTCAAGAAAATGTGTTCCATGAACAAATAGTTCCTGTATTATTTGAATTTAAAATGTAATTGTTAGGTGCCAAGATAGGAATTCTGTGGATCTTTACTGACTATTTTATGTATCAAGTTTGATTATGTTTTATAGGATCAGAGTATGTAATTTTACTGACATAAGTTAAGAAAAGGAGCTAAACAGGTTTGTGCATTTTGTCCCCCCAAAAGCAAAAGATGTGGAGAGCCTAGAGGAATCTGTTATTTCCCTCAATCTCCTAAAAGTAGGGTTTTAAAAGTCTCTTAGACATTGGTCAGAACCATGTGGTAAGCGATTGGAGCCTTAGCTCGCTGCCCCAATTTGCTGTCACATACACAGTGGAGGATGTGAGTGCTGAAGCCTCTTAAGGGGTTCATTGCCAGTTTCTCTAAAGGAAGTTACACATGTGCCTCAATGGGAGAACAATTAGGCCTTTAATTCCATAAAGGATCCATTCCACACAGAATCAATAATGTAGGCATTGTTCAAGATCTCTCTTCTATTGAGCAGGATTTTTATTTTTCCATTCTGTGAAGTATATCATTATACAGCATTTGACATTTTAATTAGTTCTTCAGACTATGATTCAGGGAGTTTCTGATGTTTCATTTAGAAAAACCAGATATTTGCTATAAGCGACTATGGAAGACTGTGGATGACTATTGAAGTGGAAACAGTAGAATTCTGTTTTCAGGGAAAAGAATAAGCATTTTCTCAATAAAATGTAATAATCAAAAGCAGAATTTAAAGCCTTAGTAGAATGGAAATAATGTCATACAAGACAAATTGTTTATTTGGATTATATAAAATTCCAAGTAAAATAGGTTAACTATAAGCTTTTCATATCCATTTTAGACCTTTTTTGGTGAGTGCAAATGGTCACTAGATGATTTTTGACCAAATAAAAATAGATTTGTTTCGCTTTTTTTAGCAAAACATAACTGAAGCAAGGTAAATATATATTATTTTAAGCAACTCTTAATATTGAATTCTGTAGGGTCATAGCTCTTTTTTCCTAAGTGTATATTTTATTATATTCTTTGAACTTCCTCTGACGTGCACATATAATTCAGTCACTCCTGCTATGTAAGTCTGTGTAACATTTTGCATGAGCAGAAAGCAGAGTAATGGAAATGTCTTGTTGCCAGTGTACAAGGACTTTCTAATCATATACTGCCAGGTTACAGGGAGTGCTGTATACAGGTCTCAAAATCCACAGGGAAATTGATTTAAGAGTGACTGCCATACTGAATACCTGTCAGGTAGCATCACCCTGGCTAGCACATTCAGTTTGATACATGGGATCTGAAGGAGGCAGAGCAGTTCAGGTACTAGAACCTGGGCTTGAAGTCAAAGACTTAGAGAAGATTACTCAGGAATACACACTTAGTTGCTCACCAGCTGTCTTAATTGGATTAGTTGCTTAACCTCTTGGTCTTAGTTTCTTAATTTGCAATGGGGATAATAATGTTTCCTGAATGATGGTTGTAAGCCTTAAATAAAATAAGCTGTTTAAGACATATAGGCTAATCAATAAATCTTATCTCCTTACACATTTTCTATACCATTTAGCTACAAAAATAGCATAAAACAATGCTCTTTTTTGGGATGTATAGTTGATGTATAATATTATATAAGTTACAGGTGTACAAAATAGGGATTCACTATTTTAAAAGATATTCCATTTATAGTTATTATAAAATATCAGCTATATTTCTCTTATTGTACAATATATCCTTGTAGCTTATTTTATACCTAACAGTTTTTACTTCCTTATTCCCTAACCCCTCTATTACCCCTCCCCCCTTCCCTCTCCCCACTGGTAACCTCTAGTTTGTTCTCTATATCTGTGAGTCTGCTTCTTTTTTTGTTATATTCACTAGTTTGCTGTATTTTTTAGAGTCCACATATAAGTGATATCATTGAGTATTTGTCTGTCTCTGTCTGGATTTCACTTAGCATAATACCCTCCCAGTCTGTCCGTGTTGCTGCAAATGACAAAATTTCATTCTTTTTTATGGTTGAGCAGTATTTCATTGTATATATATATATATATATATCACAGCTTCTTTATCAATTCATCTACTGATGGACACTTAGGTTGCTTCCATATCTTGACAACTGTAAATAATGCTGCTATGAACATTGGGGTGCATGTATCTTTTCAAGTTATTTATTTATTAAAAAATAAAATGATGTTCTTTTGTTTCAATCCAGTTGCGAGAAACAGAAGAACATGAAATCATAAAACCATTTGGTGAGGCTACTGGAAGTACTGTAAGCAATGTTAATATTAGTTTTTCATCATCTTTCAGATGAGTAGATTTAGTTCAAATTACAATAGAAATGCATGCAAAGTAATAAATTCTCATTAAAAGGTAGAAAAAACACAGATATACCATCTTCTTAGAATTACTATGTGAATTTAATTCAGTTGTTTAAAATGAGGTATTAAAGAAGCCAAGGCTGATTCTAAGAACTCAAATGTCCTCTCCCCTGATAGCTCTTGAGTCTAAAACTTTAAACCATGGCAGAGAGAGACTCAGAGGAGAACCCTTTAATTACTTGAGACCTCCCTAGTTTTTTATTCCTACATTTTATAAGCATCTTTGGCACAGGAATTCTGTGGAAATATTGCCTAGGATATGGATTTTGTGACAAAGCCCTAAAGAATTAAGTTACATTAGTCAGAATATATAGAAATATTTCTGCCTATCAATGTAGATATTAATCATTATTTGGGGGCTAAGAGAATGTCAGAGGGGCCGAGGGTACCAAGAAAATGGGTGAAGTCCAATATTCCAAATTCTATCACTTTATACATCCAACTGCACCAAATGAGGAGACACAAGCCACCTCAAGGCAGAGCAGTCTTACTCATCGTGTCCATGCTGCTCTTGTCCATGGAACATGCCCACTGATCTGTTCATCTTTCTCAAAGTCTAGGAAAATAATTTGCATTCACACTATCAAACATGGAAGACTTCATTCATCCACCCTGAAAAACAATACGAGCACCATATTAAAATTAGAAAACACATTCTGGCCTGCTCCCTATCTCCTTTTCTATGTTCTCCAGTTCAATAATGTTAGGCGAGAAATAAAGAGCCTTTTAAAGAAGTCAGACACCTGTGCCTTTTTTTCCCTCGGTAACTGTGCCCTTGCCGCTTTCTTGCAGACATCCTTGTAAGAGCTTTAAGTGCTGTCTCATTTTATCATCCCAACAACTCTATAAAAGATAGACCTTTTACCATGCTCATTTTACAGAGGAAGAAATTGAAACCTAGGGCTAAGTGATTTACCAAAAGCCATACAGCCAGTAAATGGTGGTTCTAGCTTGTGAACCCAGGTTCTATTATTTCAGGGCCATGCTTTTTACCACTAAGTAAATGATAATGTATCCAAATTAGGGCTTTTGTATTAAAAAAAAAAAAACAGTACATAGTCTAGCTCTCCAGCAAATTTATGGCTTTGTTCTTTAGGCCTTACATCTTCAGATGTAAGGATGACTCAGGGCTGATCTACTCTTCTATAGGAAAATTCAATTCAGTTTACTTAATTTTGTGTATAATTTGATCCTTACCTTTGGCAGAATACTGGTCTCCGAAGGATGGCCAACTCCTAATTCCTGGAACTTGTGATTATGTTAGGCTATATGACAAAGGGGAGTAAAGTTCACAGATGGAATTAAGGTTGCTAATCAGCTAACATTAAGATAGGGAGATTATTTTGGATCATCCAGGTGAGCTTAAAGTAATCACAAGGGTCCTTACAAGTGAAAGAAGGAGGCAGAAGAGAAGGTCAGATGGATGTGATGTGAGAACACGTCCCTCTATTGTTGGCTTTGAAGATGGAGGAAGGTGGCCACAAGCCAAGGAATGCAAGTGATGTCTGGAAGCTAGAAAAGGCAAAGAAACAGGATTTCTCCTGGAGCCAACAGAAGGAGCTTTGCCAACACCTTCATTTCAGCCCAGTGAGACATCTCAGACTTCTGACCTCCAGAGCCGTAAGAAAATAAACTTGTGTTGTTTTAAGCCACCAAGTTTCTGATAATATGTTACACAGCAATTGTAAACGAACACAATCCTGAAAACAAATGGGCAAACAAAAATCCCTGAGGTATGTTCATTGATGGAATTGGTGTAAAAGAATTTACCAAGTGGGCAAGGGAATGCTTTCAGAGGCCGGACACAGACTCCAGTGTTATAGGATCTTATCTTAATCTTGCCTTCACAGCTCTCCCCGAGCCTCAACACACATTTAACCAAACAGGAAGTACACGTTTGGATTGCTTGTGACTAAATTTAATCTTAATCTAACCTTTCTTCTTATTAATTAGCAACAGTACAGAAGATCTCTCTTACCAATGGGCTTCCTCAAGCCAAGATTCATTCCCTTGAGAATAAGAATTCATTGAGTATAGTAATTAAGGAAAATCGGCTACTCTCACCAATCATATATTCCATAGGAAACTTATCATATGCATCTTGTCTATCATTATTTCAGTAAAAAACTATGAATCAATGCATTGTAGCTGAGCTATTTACACTGAAAACAAAGGTTATAATCACTTTATGGTCTTCAGACTATACACATGACTAAAATCTGAACATTTTATTAAATTGTGAATTATTATAAATATCCCAATGCCTCACGTCAGCCACAGAAACTTAATAATAAAGTGTTTCACAGAATAATCTCATTTAAATCACAATATTGTAATTGTATACAAGAAGGGTCAGCAAAAAACTGCTCTTGGAACAAAATCTGGCATACCACCTGATGTTGAAAATAGTTTTATAGGAACACAGCCACATCTGCTTGTTTACATATTCTCTATAGCTGCTTTCACACAGCAGTAGCAGAGTTGAGTTATGGTGACAGTGATTGTATGTCCCACAAAGCCTAAAATACTTACAATCTGACCCTTTGTAGAAAAGGTTTTCAGACCCTTACAATACAGACAAAACAATCACACAGATATTGTCTTATTTTGAACCTTAAACATTTAGTTATAATTTAGAGTGTGATTGAGGCTAATTCCTTTAACTTCCCATGTTTAAAACTCACTTAAAAATTCACAAATATCAAGAAAATTAGAAATGCAAGATATTGACCAATGGTTTGCTAGTTTTCATGAGGAATCACCCTAACCATAGAATTAACATGCTGGATTAAGAAATGTTCTTTGGCTAGTTTATATGTAACCTTCTGGGAGAGCACGAAATGACCAGTAAGGAAAGAGGCAGAAGTGGGTTCTTTCTACTCCAAGAAAAACTCCACTTGTCATCTGCATGTCTCTGGGAAAAACTTTTTTGAACATACATGACAACTAACAAAAAGATGAGCTGAAGAAGAAACTCGAAAAAGGAAAGGGACTATTGAAATAGAAGGATGATGGTACCATTAATACAACTGAAAATATAAAAATATATTTTAAAATATGCTTAATGAAATAATAATCCAATGAAGATAACCAGGTTACATAGCTTGAAATTATAAAGTAGAGAGATGGGAAAAGTAATAGAGTGTTGAATAGTATTGATATATGCAGTAGTCAAAATTATATTTGATGTTGATAATTAGAAAAATATGGATAAAAGCTTATTTCTCAAAAACTTAAACATTACTATTACATAATTTAAAATATTACGTACATATGATTCTCATGGAAGAAGATTAAAGTAACTAAGTCATAATTAATATAGAAAAATCAGAAGTCAAAGAAAATGGCAAGTGAGTTTTATAATTCAGACTGCCCAAAAATGCACTAGGCATTTGTCTGTTATAACCTTAAGCTCTTAATATTGTTTAAATAAATGCGGACAAAGAATGATTTCATACATAAAAATATATGACAAATAAATTACCAAAGAGAAAATTTAAATATTTATAAATCCAAAATATGTTTTTTTGAGAAAAAACTAGCAATGAGACAGAAAAACTAATGAAAGTTATAATAAAATTAAGAAAAATAGAAAACAGGAGAAACACAACACAAAAGCAGAAAGGAGAATGCGAAGGTATCAGCAGTTACAGAGATTTGTTAAGTGTAAGGAAAGCCAGGTAATGGCTTTTGCTCATTAATTTGAAGAGATGCACAAAGTAGACAAGCATATTAAAAATTACTAAAAATTAGTCAAAATAAAGCAAAATCAGAAAAAAAGGAAGTAGAGATAATCTAATAAAGATAGAAATAATCATATAAATAATTGAAAAAGTTTTCAAAGAGTTACATATAAAAATAACTCCAGGTTCATCATAGGACATACTTTCAAATTTAAATATGATAAACTGTTCCAAATGATTAAAAACAATGCACAGCCATTGATTCAATCAATCATTCGTGAATCAGCATTATCATGATACTAAAAGCTGACAATAGCACAAAAAAAATACAGAGCAATTATACTTGTGTGATACATCAATTCTAGATAAATACTTAATAGGCATATCTCTACAGTTCTTAGAAAGAAGTATTCACTCTAATAAAATAGAATTTATTCCAGGAGTTAAAGGATGGTATAATATTACAAAAATTATTAGTATAGTATATCATTATTAATAGGTTAGAGAAGAATAGATACATGATAATATCAATAGTTTTTTATGTGTTTTGTGATTAAATGTAATGCCAGTTCATTATTTTAAAAAAACAAAACTAGATAAAGTAGGAATAGAAAGCTCCATACCTAGTATAATAAAAAGTATCTTAAAGTAATAGCCAGATTCATACTTAATTAGAGATAGACAACTGCTTCCCAAGTTGCCATTCTTTGGTGCACAAGTCTCACACGCTGTTTTCTTAAACAAAGGAGACTACTTGATCAATAATTTTGGGAAAGGTAGCCTTTTCTTTGTGCTGTATTTTAAAGTAATTAGAGATTCGAAGAAGTGTCAGTAAATAGTTCAGACTGTCTTGTTTAAACCAGCATTTTTCAAACTAAGGGGCCAGAGAATCCATTTTTTTAGGATTCTGTTAATTATATTCCACAGAACATGCTTTGGAAAATACTTCACCAGATACATACTTATTGGTACATGAGTGAGAAATAAAGTTCTCTTGTATTTAACTCTCTCTACGTGAGGCTATTTGGTACTGAAGTTTACTATACTACTGAGAAGAGTTGCTGGTTCTATTGTCTCTACATATATCCCAAACCTGTTTAATAGTTTTCATTTCCTGCCACAGCCTTTGTTCTAGTCTCTATCATCCTTTACCTGAATTACTGTGAGCACCTCTAACTCATCTTCTTGTTTCCGCTCCTGTTTCTCTACAATCTGTTTGCCACAACGCAAGTAGAGAAGTTTTTTTGTTTTTTTTTTTTTAAATTGGGAATCAGGTCACATCTGTTACGGGTTGAATTATGTCACCCCAAATTCATGTTGAAGTCCTAACCTCCAGGACCTCAGAACGTGTCTGTATTGGAGGTAGGATTTTTAAAGAAGTAATTAAGGTAAAATAAGGTCATATGGGTCAGTACAACTGGTGTCTTTACATGAGGAGATTAAGACATGGACAGGCACAGAGGAAAGACCATGAGAAGATGCTGAAAAAAGATAGTCATCTACAAGTCAAGGAGAGAGGCCCTCAGAAGAAATCAATCCTGCCAACACTTTGATTTGGACTTCTAGCCTCCATAACTGTGAGCGATTAAATTTCTGTTGCTTAAGCCACGCAGCTTGTGGTGCTTTGTAATGGCAGCCTTAGCAAACTAATAAAATGTCCATGTCTTGTTTAAAATATTTCAACAACTAAATGCAATCTAAACTTCTTCCTCGGGCATAGAAGCTGCTGCATTATCTGGCCCTGTCTCATCCTGCTCTTCTTGTCTCTTCCTGATTTTGTTCATTCACCTCCAGTAACACTGCCTTTATTTCCTTCATTAAATATAGGAAAATCCTTCCTGCATCAGGTCATTTGTACTTGCCCTTCCCCCAGTCTAGAAAGCTCTTCCCATTGATCTTACGTGACAGATCTTTCTTATCGTTCGGAATTCACCTTAAATGTCACCTCCTCAAAGGGGCCTTCCCGGCCACTTCTTCTAATGTTCTCCACAATCACATGACAATAACTTTTAATTTTCTTCCCCTGATTAATTTTCTTCATAGGATTCCTCAGTTCTGAAATGCTCTTGTGCATTTATAATTTAAGCTCTACATTAGCAGAGACATCTGTTTATCACTGTCTATCTGGAGACTGTAATGGTTACTGGCCCATTGCAACCACGAAAAAATATTTGTTAAATGTAGTATCAGGTGCTCTTGAGAGCATTTTTGATCATTGCTCATCAGGATATAAATTGGTACCATCTTTGTGAAAAGCAATTTCCCATTATGTCTGAAAAGCTTAATGATGTTCATATCTGTTTAATCTAGTAATATCCTCCTAGGAAAATAATTTAAAAAATCAGAGAAGGGAGCAAAGATTCTCTAGAATTATATATAATACTAATACATATTATATATGTACACATATATAATATGTATTAGTATTATATATATAAAATATGGTATACTGTGTTATATACAATAACAAAATTAGAAACATCTTAATTGTCCAACAATGGGGAAAAATTAAATGAATCATTATATCACACAAATGACAATATTCATTCCATTTTGTTTTGGTAATTATACTTCCCCAAATCTCTCCCCATAAGAGATTAGGTGCTCTGTATTCTCTTAGTCACAGGATAGACATTTGACCCAAGCTAGGCCAATGGAGTCTTTCCGTCAAATTTGAATATTTTCAGATCGATGGAAAGAAGAATGAGATAGTCATAGTTTATTCATTTCATTGCAGGTCCTTAGGACCTTGAGCAGTTTCTGCCGTGGATGAGACCGTGCTGGGTCTACTGTTCTGCCTTCTGGTTGTCAAAATATTTAATTACTTCTGTTGGGGCTTAGGGCAGACCAGCCCAAAACATGCAAAAGCAGTATATTGATTATTTTGAATTAAGATTACTTAAGAAACAGCCAGTGCAAGAGGGATGCTTTGACCCTCCTTGCTGTGTCCCTGAAAGCAGGAAACAAATCTCCCATACCCTTGTTGCCAGAGATAGGGAATTTGGGGCCAAGAAGCCTACATAAAACATACTTTGTTACTTCTTTACTAATTTACTATTCCAAGCCCAAACTCTTGTTTAGATTCTTTATTAATTAAGGACCCTAAGTTTCTTTGTCCAGTCAATTCCTCACAAATTTTTTGTTTTTTCACCTAAAAAGTATAAAAGCTGCCTGCTTTGGCCACTTTTGGGGTCTTATTTCTCTGAGACCTCCATGTGAGCAAATTAAAATTTTTTCTCCTTTTGATCTGTCTTGTGTCAATTTAATTACTACACCAGCCAAAAGAACTCAAGAAAGGTAGGGGGAAATTTCCCCCTCCCTGACACTTCCGTACTTGTTTGTGAACAGCCATTGCCCCGAGAGTCCTTCATTTCCCCCCTAACTCAGCCTTTCCTCCAGGACCCCGTGGATGGCCCCCAAATTGAGCAAATAACAGCGTAATACCTAGCCCAGCAGCTCCACGGCTGATGTGGATTCTGAAAGATACATTGCCCCATACTATTCAGGTTTTTAAAGATTTTCAATATTATTTCTTCATCCTGTCCTGAGTCCCTCTGATCTTGTAGGTTCATGCATATTTTTCCTTTAATTTGATATTTGCTGTGTTAATTCAGTATTTGTGGCTGACAAAAGAACTTTATTTGATGTGCTCTAAGTTTTGTTTTCAACTAAATCATGTTTGAAAAGTTGGAAAATTCTTAATGTTAAGTTAAAAAAGAAGCATACAGAACTATATGATGCCCACATTTATCTAAAATATATTTTGAAATATTGCCACTTATAAAATATTGAGATGCACACATACATACAATATATGCCAAATACAACAAAATCTTGTAATGGTCATTCTTTGGTATTGGAGTTCATAGGAGATATTTATGCTTTCTTCAAAAATGTCTGCATTTGTGTGCGTGTGTGTGTGTGTGTGTATGCTTTGATTCACTCTGTTGTAGAGCAGAAGCTAACACAACATTGTAAAGCAATTATACTCCAATAATGATGTATAAAAATAAATAAATAAATAAATAAAATTAGTTGGTATGGACTATAGCTCCTTCAAGAGGCTTCCCTGTACCAGGCACTGTTGCAGGTTACTTTACATCCTTATAATTCATGATTACAGTACGTGTTTTAAACCTCTGTCTAGATGAGAATTAATTAAATGATTTCCTTAGGATCACAGGTTATAAACAGTTGAATGGGACGGAAAGCTATGTACTCTCACCCCTATTTCTTCCATTAAACCACCTTGCCTAATGAATGTGTGAGGTTTCCTGGATTAGAGCTACAAATGATTCTCTGTTACTATTTTAATTACACACGTTGATCTCCACCTCACATGTCTGTTCCATATTTATCAAATTCACACTGTGTAATTCCCGCTGACTGTGCTGATAAGCTGACTGGATGTTAATTTACATAGTCTTACAAGATGATCAATAATATGGTTACCCACTTTTCAGAGGTTATGTCCATTCTCAATTTACACAGTTGTTTAGGAAAAAATAGTCCTTCAGCTGTCACTGGCCTTCTCTGTATTACTGGAATGTACCTGGGGACAGTTTCTACCTAGGGGGCATGGTAACACAAATGCATTTGATTTTGAAGGCAAAAGCTGGGAGACATGGTGGTATTGTCATAGGTAGATTTTAGCTAGGTTTCTTTTGGATGAATGCTTTGAAAAATACCACATGCCATAAAATTCTGGGAAATAGTCTCACTTCACAATGCTGAATTCGGTTTGCAAACCAGCAGACAGAAAGAGTTATGTACAACAGGCAAGCCTTCTGGTGACCCATAGCTAGCGCTGGGCCTGGCTGCACATTTAACCCAAGGAAGCAATGTCTCTTGGATGCCTCACTCCCCAGCATGGAAGGTACTGAAGATCATCTGCCAGGTGTGTAGATTAAATGGTGCACAGGTACGTTACTGAAAAGTATATTATGAAACTTTCTGAACTTCTTTTCCAGAGGAAAAAATGCTCAAGTTATTGTAAATAAATGTATTTTGACGTGTACTGCAGTTACATTATATATTAGTAGCCTTAGCAAGTTCACAGTTTGATAATAGGTACAAATTCCCTAGGGCCACGTGCCTACCTCTGGCCAGTTGAATGTATGTGGCATTGCACGTGGCCTCTGAACTTGTCCCTGAGATTCTCTGCTGGTGATCTCTCTCCCCTCATCTCCTGGCCAGACTCAGAGTAGCCAACGGAGTATTTGGAGCAGCCAATATGTGGAAGGGGCCTGGGTCCCTGAATCACCTTGTTGGCCTCCTGACAAATAATTAATTGACATGAATGAGAAACAAGCTCGATTGTGACAATAAATACACACACGTATAAAAATATAAGGATATTTTATACATCCGTAATATATAAAAATGCCCATAATGTCTATAATAAAATGAGGAACTCTACAAATGCCGTAAGAAAAAGAAACATCCTACTGGACCTGAATGAAGAGGAAATCCATCTAGCGTGACTGTAACTCAGGAGAGGCACTCTTTTCTAGGAAGCATCCTCTGACAACTCATTCTTGATCAGAGCCTCGCATTTGACCCTGTGCGAAGCCCACTAGGCTTGCTGGTCTGATCCCCCCAGCTACACAGTCAGCTCTGCATGGCAGAGCTGTGTCTTATTTATCTCTGAGTACCTAGCACTTGCTGAGTGCCAGAGACGCAGCAGTCTCAGCAAATGTCTCTTTAAGGAGTGATATATGAAAATGAGAAACAATTCATGGTTAGAGAGAGCAGTAGAGATGAAATTTGTTGGATAATAGCATTTTGATGAGTGGAGTGCGACGAGGAGGATGTTTCAAAGCAAACAACCTGAGCAAAGGGCAGAGCAAACAGCATGAGCAAAGAGCATAGAAGCAGCACTCTATGATATAAGACAGGCTGAGGACTGTAGATATCACAGGAAAGGAGTCTTTGGTATCTTATTTCTATATAGAAATTTATACTCCCTCGTGATTATTAGCAGGATGAGTCCAAACTTTTGTCTGCCGGTATTTGCTTCCATCTTTAATACATGTATGGCTGTTAGTGTGTGTATGTAAATTTAGATGAAAAGCAGAGAGAACATAGATAACATTCTCGAATATAAATCCATGTAAAATTACAGTTTCCAAATGACAATGACATCTTTGTGTAGAAAACAAAGTTGATGAACATTTTAGTAACACTAACTTCCTACTCTGATAATTGACAAATAAGAAAAATGCAAAACGAAGTATCATAATGGTATTGTAGATATCAAAATAATTTAGCAATAAGATTAGCATTTCGTTAAATAGCTTGCTTTTTAGTAATAAATCATGTAAAATCACTAATTTGTTCAAAGTATATTTTTATTAAGTGTGTAGTACGAGTCAGGCACCATTCAGGCTGCTAGTTACGCGCTGGGAATACAATAAACACGGTCCCGTCTTGTTTGGGAATTATAGTTTGGTGGGGTAAATTGGGAAGGAAATAAATTGTGGAAAATGATAGATCACAATGAGTACTATGAAAAAAAGCAACAGAGTGCAGAGTTATGAAATAACTGTGGGGACTGCTTGGATAGAATCAGTAGAAAGGCCTTTCTATCAAGGCAACATTTAAGATAAGACAGGTGAGGCAAAGAGCCAGGCAGGTAGAATGGGGAGGTGTGTTCTAAGCCGAGCGGCTCACAGATGTCATTTATCTCAGCTATTGATCAGAGTATCTGCCCTTTCTTCTTTCCTTTCCCAAATATTTGGTGTGTGGCTCTATTAGATAAATCAATGTGCTTAGTGCTTAAAGAGCTAGAAAGTGGACCAGACACATTTCTTATCTTCAGGAAGCTTAGAGTCATGGAGGGATTGTAAATTTGAAGTTGTGACTGACGGTGGAATGCTGCAGCCAGCTTCTACTGACTTGTCCGAGCTGCCTGTGAAATATTTCGGACTGTTGCAAGCTGGTTGTTACATAGTAACTTGAAATTGACCATGGCAAGAGTATTGACACTACAATAATTGGCAATTACTACAAATTAGGGTGTTTTTTCCCTCCAGAAGGTTGGTGGTTAAATATTTATCAATACTCCACTGGTCGTGAGAAAAACTGACTTAGAGGAGGAACGGGGACAGTTCCCTGCCTTTGGTCTCTATGGTATGCTACTATCAGCTGTTTAAATGGGATGTGACTTTAAAAGAGCCAAGAAAGTATTAGGTTATAGCTCCATCTCGATGTAATGCAAAGTGCTTTCAGCAGCAATTGGGGTTGGAAACTTGAGACTGTAAATTTGATAAGATCACAGACAATATGGCTCTTATTCTCCACTCACCCTCAGCATCCACCGTACCTGCGACCATGGCTCACCTGTGTTTGCTCTCGCAGACACTCTGCCCGTCACATTCTCCGTCTGTCCCATCCGTCTGTCTTTCTTACACGTATGGTATAATATCTCCCATCCTGGGAAAGAAATTCTTCCTTTACTGCACGTGCCCATCCTTCCGTAGCTCCATTTCTTCATCTCTCGTCCTCGTGAGAGTATTTTGTTCTCTGTCCCAAAGTCCTTATTTTGTACTCTCTTTCGAATCAGCTACAGGCAGCTTTTGTCTCCGCCACTTCACTAAACTGTTCCTGTGAAGGGCATGAGTACAAAGGGTGGTTTCAGTCCTCGTCTTCCTCAGTCTTGCAGGGGAATTGGACACAGACGGTGACTCATGCTTCTTCAAATACTTGCTGTGTGAGAGGCACGTTCTCCCCGTTCTTCCCCAGCTCAACGCCCACTCCTGAGTCTCCGCGGCTGTATGCTCATCCAGATCCCAGATCCCCAAGTTAGCTCTTCTCTAGGGTTCAGCCACCGAAAATCGTTCTTCCCTGTTTACTTTCGCTGGTTATCTATGGGCTGATGACTCTAAAAAAGCCCTTCCGTAGTCTGGCCTCTGCCTCGCTCTCTAGCATCCTCTCCTGCTCTTCTCCTGACTCTCCACCCTCAATCACACAGGACTTATTATTTTTTTCCTGAAGAAATAAACCCGAGTTGTTCCTCAGGACCTTTTATTTGAGATTTGCTCGGCTTGGAATACTCCAGACCTATTTCTTTCATGACTTCCGGTCCTGACTCATTCAATGTTCTCCTCAAGTGTCATCTCCCTGAGAACCTCATCTAAAATGGCAACACCATTGCCTGACGATTATTTATTTTTCTTCATACTGCTTATTATAATATTACACTATTTAACATATCTTCTAAGATATCAATCAATACAGTATTATCTAATATACTGCATACTATGTAGCATGAAGTAGAAAAATATAACATTTCACGTATAACATAACATAATGTGACATAATAGATCACTAGAATGTAAGCTCCATGAGAATGAAACTTTCCTGCCATCACCTATAAACAACAGTGCCTGACATATAGTAAGAACTTAATTTTTTTTATTGTTTTATTTTTTAATTTTAATTTTTTTAATTTTAATTTTTTTATTATTTTTTAAATTTTTAATTATTTTTTATTATTAAAAAATTTTTTTTTGAATTACTGAAAAAATTACCTAAAAATCAATGATCCTCTTCTAATTTTTTAGCCCTTCCTCACCTCTCCCCACCCCACTTTTTTCCACTGAAGACACAATGCTCACCTCTAGGCCATACAGCAGTAATTTATGAGGACCAGAACTTGAATCCTGCTCTTTTCATTATTTTTTACTTCAAATCCATTTTTCCCCATTATAGTGCCACCTCAAATTATAATATTTTTTAGATGACACCCTTTGCCCTCCAGCTGTTAAAATTTAGAAGAAATTTTAAAAGCTGGAGGGCAAAGATGACAATGAGAAACCTGACCTTGTACTGCCTGGAGCAAAGATTCCATGGATCAATCAACCTGAAAACTGAAGGAGAGGCCAGGGTCTTCTGGCTCAAACCCCAGATGGAAAACACAAGGCAACATTCACTTATCATATGGTCCCTCACTGGCAGTTTCTGGTCACAGGATTTATTTATCAGGAAGATCTATTGAACATCTACTAGGTAGCCACTCTATTGGTGCTTGAGATCCAAAGACAAATGAACACTGTTCTGGCATTTAAGGAACTCTCTGCCTTACACAAGCACACATGCACAAAAATATCGCACTAATTTCTGGGAAAATGTTTCATAATCTGCACAGCAGAAGCCTCCTGTTTCAACTTTAAAAATTCTGTTTGCAGAATTAATTGCACACACATCCACGCAATCATAACATACACATATGTACTTCATAACAACCTTAATTGTATGGATGGTTGATATTAATTTTTCTATTCTTTACGTAAACATCAGAACCAGATATAACCACAGGAACACCTGGCCTCAGCAGAAAAAATTATCTCATCTTCTTATTTGTCAAAGCGTGAGGAACAAAATCAGATGCTAGACTAGGAAACAGCAGCTTCACTTGTATCTCCACACAGTTCTTGCCCTTAAAAGAGAGTTAATGGAAAGTAAAGGCTTTTTTAATTATTCACTTTTTCCAACTTGGAAAACTTTTTAATACTTGTTCTTCACTCTGGATATCAGCTATGTCTTTCACTGACTTGCATTATCTTTCCATATACACGTTTTTTCCAGGATCATATTTGTCTGCAAATAACCTCAAAGGTAATTTATTTTTCAAGTTGATGTTTGATCTATGTGGCATGACAAATAGCTTTCATATTATTTTGCTAGCTAAGATGGAAATTTGAAAAGGAAATTCTATTCGACAGTCTGTCAAGCAGGCTGCTAGTGTGTTTAATGGGTTAGAGTGCTAAGAGCAAAACTGTCTGCAGAGGCAATACGACTGGCATTCTCAACTTTTTAAAGGCTACCAAATTCTTTCATCCTATGATGGTGCTAACTCTACCTTAATGAGCATGGTTTTGGCAAAGTCTGTCCTTAAATATACAAAATTTATGTAAGTGTTGATTAAATAACCTCAAGCATTCAGTCCTGTTCTTTGTAAGAATTTCGCTCAAAAGAAATAAGGACTTGAAATTGGCTTGTCTTCACCCAAATAGCACTAAAAGTTTTGATTATAAAATTTAATATATAATCTCTACTGTCCATGTTATAGTGATTTTTCTTTTGTTAACATTCTGAATACAAGAATTACATTGAGGACTGAAGGTTTACAAACACCCTGTTCTTTTAAAAATGCAGATAATGCTAAAATAGTCAAGACAATAATAATAATTAATATATTTATACCATGTATCAGGTACTCTTTTGCAATGTAAATTGTTTGTGGCCCTTAAGAAATCCTTTGATCAGAGATGGATGAGGTAATGTAAAATTGAACGTAAGTACCCAATATTTCTCAAGTTACATCAAACTATAAATTTAAAAAGGAATCATAATGAGTAGTTCCTTGTGGGGTTTTGTGGAGTTCTCATCAGAAACAAAAACCACTCTCAATGGTTTGTGGAACTGCAGGTGTAACCCAGCCAAGAATGTGCTATACAGTAGTGTCTTTGGCCACTAAAGAACACCCACATTTCCCTGCCCCGATTCCTGCTTGCTGCAGTGGAATCTCTTGTCACCTCGGATGCCAAAGCAACAAGTGTGCCGTCAAATCTCATGTCTGCAGAAGAGAGAGCCCCAGTCCCTCACTGCAAAAGAAAACTGATGACAGCAAGACGTCACAAAGTCCCACAGAGATTCTACTCAAAGACTGCCACTTTTTTTTTTGCAGTATAAGTTGAGCACAAAAACTAGACCATCCCCAGAACCAAAGGTCTCCCCCCGCCCCCCAGCACTGAAACAAACCTGTGCCCTTAAAAACCACAAGAAGGAAGGCCATCCCAACATTCTTGACATCGTAATTTTCCAAGACAGCAATAAATCAGGATATTTGTGTACAATTTAGTGATGTTTAAGTCTTCGTTTAATTTTTTTCCATTAAAAATTTTTTTTATTGAAATATAGTTTACAATGTAAATTTAAAATTTACAATGTGTTATTTTCAGTTGTACAGCAAAATGATTCAGTTATATTATACATACATATATATGTGTGTATATATATATATTCTTTTTTTTTTTTTTTTTTTTTTTTTTGTGTGGTACGCGGGCCTCCCTCTGTTGTGGTCTCTCCCGTTGCGGAGCACAGGC
>NC_041223.1:84861136-84876236 GCF_002837175.3 Physeter macrocephalus
GTGGGATCCTCCCAGACCGGGGCGCGAACCCGGTTCCCCTGCATCAGCAGGCGGACTCTCAACCACTGCGCCACCAGGGAAGCCCTATTCTTTTTTAACAGTCTCTTTCATTATAGGTTATCATAAAATATTGAGTACAGCTCCCTGGGCTATACAGTATGTCCCTTGTTGGTTTCCTGTTTTATATATAGTAGTGTGTATATTTTAATCCCAAACTCCTAATTTATCTCCAGATGTTTAAGTCTTGTTAGCTGATTTAAACTCAGTGAGTAATATTTTTACTATAATATAGAAAAATACCTGAGATATTTTGATTTATAATAAGACATGCATACTGTGGTCTTTGTCCATGGCTCCTGACACACAGCTCTTACATTCCTTGTAATTCACCAAGTGACAAAAGCCAGAGAGCCATCTTTTGTTATAATATTTAAACTTTGTTTCCAGTTCCTGAAATAGATCCAGAGTAATAAAAGTGAAATGCGTGTCTCTTGTTTTCAACCACGCCTGAGTTTATATTAATGAGGTGATTTTTGGAAAGCTCCTCGATAACCGGAGGATGGGGACTGGTTGCCAGGGGAACAAACCCTGTAACTAAGAGGGTTAGAACTTTCAGCCCCACCCTCTGACCTCTGAGGACGGGAAAGGAGATGGAGATTGAATCAATTACCATTGGTCAATGATTTAATCAGTCATGTCTATGTAACGAATCGTATATAAAAATCCTAAACAACAGGGTCTGGAGAGCTTACTGGTTGTGAACACGTGGAGATGCTGGGAAGGCGGCACCCAGGGAGAGCATGGAAGCTCCGTGCTCCTTTCCGTCTACCTACCCACACGCATATCTTCTTTCTGGCTGCTTCTGGGTTATATCTTTTTATAATAAACTGTTAATCTAGGAAGTAAACTGTTTTCCTGAGTTCTGTGAGGTGCTCTATCAAATTAATGGAACCTAAGTGGGGGGGGGGAGGTGGGAATCTTTGATTTTATCACCAGTGGGTCTTAACAACCTGGACCTGTGATTGGCATCTGAAGTGAAATTGGGGGCAGTCTTGTGGACTGATCTTAACGTGTGGGATGTGACGTAACTCCAGGTAGCCAGTGTCAGAAGTGAGATGAATTGAGGTAACATAGGGTGATAACAAAGAAAAACTAATGAAACTTTTGGATTATGATGTAAAGCAGAAAAAGGGAGATTTTATAAGCAAACTAACATTCCAAAGTGAGCAATTTAGCTTATGGCTGATCATAGGGAATATTTTATTTTTCTGGATGTGAGAATGCCTTTCTGGCAAGAAAACTCAGCATTTCAGGGGCACTCACATTTCACTCTGGAGCAGAGAAGCCAAGTAGTTTCCCCAAGTACAGAAACCCCTGAGAACTCAATGCCATAGTTCCCATTCCATGAGGCTGAGATTTGAGTATGAGACACCAATTTAACAAAACTGTTCATTTAAATTGGTTATGACGAATATAGTTATTTTTAGATATTACTTCGTTCTTTTAAGCTGTTTGTACATACAAAATTGATTGCATTGTGTTTCAATTCAACCTCTTCCCTCCACAGTTGAAATAGAATTCAGTTTGATCACATCAAATGATAATCGATAGCCCAAAAACTTCCCATAGGAACAGAAGATAAAGTGGTCAGAAAAAATAGAACTGAGTTATTAAAAGCTTTGGACAAAACTCAGAAAGATTAATAGAACTTTATTAATTTCACTGCATCACTTAAATATCTCAGGCTTTCATGGCTTCAAACAAGGCAGGGTCTGCCAAAGTGTACACTCAGTCAGGGAAGCTTCAAAGGCTCCCTTAACTGGAAAATTTATGTGGCATTTCAGTAATGGATTTGTTGTGAAATGCCATGTAAACTGATCTTCCGAATCGCAGATTTTCCTGGTATACCCAAGCATGTGATTTGAACAGCTGAGTCCATTTGCAGTTAGTCAACAGAAATGATTAACAGACATAAAATGGTAAATGCCATGCCACGCAAAGGAGGACTGGCAAGGGAAGTGATGTACAGTTCACAAGGCTTGGCTTCCGACCCAGACCCTTGGGCCTTACCTGTGGAGGTCAAGTTACATGCACTTTAACTCTGGATATATTTCGTTTCGAGGCTATTAGACACAGTCCAACAATTATATTGAGATATTTATGTTCTTACAATTAATCTATTTACCACTTAACCTCAGGGGCGGGCAAACTATACCCACGGGCCAAATTTGGTGTACCTCCTATTTTTTAAATAAGGTTTTACTGGCACACAGCCACACACATTCATTTCTTTGTTGTCTGGCTCCTTTTGTGCTACAGCAAGAAAGTTTGAATAGTTATTGCAGAAACCGTTTGGTCTGAAAAACCTAAAATATTTACGATTTTGCCCTTTATAGGAAAAGTTTGTCGAACCCAGTTTTTGCCTCTAATTTGATAGGTCATCAGATTTAGCATTTATCACAATGAGAGTTAACCTACTGTTTATTATCTGCCAGGCATTGTGCTACATCTTTCCTATACTTCTTTAACCATACTACAGCCCTATAGTGTATTATTATTTCCATTAAATGTATGAGAAAGGAGAGGTTTTGGAAGTTTAAATGTCTCACCCATGTGAATAATGGAGTCAAGATTCAGCCTCAAGGCTGATTCAAAACCCGTGTTATTCCTCTTTAACCCATCTCTTCTCCAGTAAGTCCATGGCCTTCCTTTTCCAGGCAATTTGCATGAAATAGTGTCAATAGATTTAAGGTAAGCCACTTAGCCACCTGGAAGTGAGGTTAAGTTTAATTTAGAGCAGAGGGGAAAAAGAGCTTTAAAAGTGTCCTTGAAGTGTAAAGAGTTCCATCTAAGTACTTAGATGAGCCCTGCCACCATCTGTTTTAAAGCTTTCAAACCAGCCTGAGCCTGAGAGTCACAATTTGGTCATTAATTAGTAAACATCTTTTGGTAAACCATTTATATGACTTCTCTGAGCTTCTGTTTCTTCACCTTTTAATAAGGAATGAGAGCTAAGGGCTGCAGGGTCATCAGAAGGACAGCAGCACACACGCTCCATCCCATCCTGTGCTCTTAGCCGGCCCTCCCTGTGGGGTCCTCTGTGTCCAAAGAGCTTGAAGGCTCTGACTTCCCCTAGCGAGTGAGCTACATGCCTAGACCTGAAGACCCAGCTTATCTACCTGGTGATAGCACATTTCATTGACGGCAACCAGTTTGACTCCCTGTCTACGTGTTCCGAAAAAAGAACATTTTTACCAAAAGCCATCCATTCATTGAACCACCTGGTAAGGCTGCACCCCTGTTTATTATTTTCTCTTGACACAGGTATTCCTCACCTGTTGTCCAATTAATTTCATATATTCCTTGGGAACTGTCAGTCAAGGATGTCGACATGATCTTACCCTTCCAGTCAAGGATTATGGCTTTAACTGTGGCTTTTTATCCCCACTGGAAACTGGCGAAGTAGATGTCTTGATTGTTTTTTATTTTTTCCCCCTCCAGATTTACCCATGAAGAATTTGAGATAGTTACAACGAGAATATACACATCTACAAGAATATACTGAAGTATTAACAGGCTGTTCTACCTGAGGACAGCAACTTGATTGTGTTCTGGCAACTTCTAGAAGCTGGATATTTCCACACAGAAGGATACCTGTCTTGGTATGGAAGGCAAGAGACATGTGTCTTTACAGTGTCAACAAACCACAGAATTTCAAAGGAAAATACTCTTGGAAGACATCTAGTCCAGCCCCCTGATTTTGTGAATGAGTAAATGGAGGACTTCATCCTCAAGTAGAATGTAAGAAAGGAAGTTCCTCACTTCAGCTTCACTCACATGGAACACAGTACATCAACGCCTCTCGGAAGGAATCAGGTTATCCTGCAGATCTGCTCATTATTCCAGGATTATCCCTTCAGGATTTTGACATTATGCAAATTAAGAAAATATTTCTGGTTTACAAAGGATAAAATAAGATTGTCAACAATAAAATTACTTTGAGAAGTTAAAATCATCATATAACCTGAAGTGAATTATTAGTAATAATTTGTTCCTTCCTCCTCCCAAAAATATAATCTTAGCAGTTATGACAAAAGGAAATTAAAGTGTGAAATTTTGACATAACTAACCATTCGTTTATTTTTCTCTAGTCATGAAGTCAACTTCAATATACAGTAAAAGTAAAGTAAAATAAAATAAAAGTCACTTCCTAGTGATTTTTCACTTCCTAGTGAAAAGCCTGGCAAAAACAAGGCCTATTTATGGAGAGCTGTTTTCCTCATCTTTCATCTTTCTTCACCCACCCCTCCAACCCCAGCCCTCCCTGTCCCTCCCTGTTCCTGGTCCTCTTTGTGTCTCCACCCAAGAAGGAAATGTTTCTGAAGCATGAAAACGGGGAGACTGAGATCAAGGGATTTCTGGAATTGTTGAGTTTCCATCCTTGAGGATTCTTTGAAACAGAGGCAAAACTTCAAATACTAAATGGTACACATCAAATTACACTGAGAGAACTCAAGGGCATGTTTGCACTAAATGAAAAGCACACGTCTCTGAAGCCTTTAGCTCCTCATTTGGTCTAATTCCTTAGACCAAGTTCACATTATTTTTTGTGTCTAAATGTGCATGGAGCTTCCAGCCAGCCTGTCCTGTGGACTCATGTCCACGTTCCTTCCATGAGTTCAGCCATCAGGGACATTTCACACTCACATTCATCATTTACGTGTCCTCGTGGTATTGCACCTGATAGTGGAAAA
Source organism: Physeter macrocephalus (assembly GCF_002837175.3). Taxonomy (NCBI): domain Eukaryota; kingdom Metazoa; phylum Chordata; class Mammalia; order Artiodactyla; family Physeteridae; genus Physeter; species Physeter macrocephalus. The sequence goes on from NC_041223.1 coordinate 84,865,891, forward strand.
TATTATCAGCATCTTATTCTAGTTACTTTGGCAAAGTGAATTCTCCTAAATAGTATTCTATTACATACGCGATGTGAGACCAAGGGACTCACAGGCTTTTTTTTCCCTGTTCTCCCTGAGTCATCTTGTCTGGCATTTCATAAAACATTCCAGAAGGCAAGGCGAAGAGAGGAACCGCAACAGTAGCAGAGGCAGTTCTCTGGGAGGAATTGCCTTTGTTTAAGGGAGGGGAAGAAAAAGAGCAAGAAAAAGGGAAGGGGGCTGAGAGAAGGGGAATCACACTGTAAGCAACTAAGAAAATAAAGAATATAAGTTACTCGTTACTGTATTTACCTCCTTGTAAGTGAAACACAGGAAGAAGGATAAAGAGATTCAAGGAAAAAGTTAAAAACAAAAACTTAGCTCTTGATCTTGATCTTGGCCTGTCTTCAACACCAGTACACTGGGATTCTACTTAGGGACAGGCCAAGAAGCTTTAAGACACTTCAGACTGGTCCTCTGTGTGTGTGTGTGTGTGTGTGTGTGTGTGTGTGTGTGTGTGTGTGTGTGTGAGCTTCCAACTTTAAGTTTTAGTCTTTGAGGTTGGAATAATATTCAGTGTTTAGTCTAAGAACTTTCCTACTGTTTTTAAGGGCATTTTATACGAGTGACATTTTCCTTTCCAAAACAATCTCCAAGTAAGTATGGTAGCCTCAAAATTTCTGTTAATCTAGGAGATATTAACCTAGTTTTTAAAGAAAGATCAAGAATGACTTTTTTCTCACCTACCAAGCAAAACTGCCATTACTTAAATAGCAGAAAGCCTAACAAAAAGGCCTGTCATAACAGAAACCAAGGTACACAGTCTGCAAATATATTTAAGCTAAGTTACTGAGTTATTTCAATGGTAGGTGGGTATATGACAGCACAGACAGGAGAGGTAAAGGGTGGTGTGCGAAGTGTGAAACAGATACATATTCTCCAGCTGTTCCACACCCCCCAAAAGATGCCCAAGAATTGCACATACTGGCCACAATGTTTAAGGGCTAGTATTCTGACATCTTTCTGACCCTAAATTTCTACATTTTGAGTTTCACAAAGACAGTGGAGTGAGACGTTACCTATTTTATATTACATACTCTTTGTATAAAAATAATATTACTTTTCAGCAAAGGAGACCAAAAGCTGGCACTTGCACCAGGGCAACTGCTGAGATAGCCACGTTGCCTGGAACGCGTCAGATGTGGGAAGTGCAGGTAATTTCATCCACTGGCTTCACTGCCTCTCACAGTGGAACCTTCTGTAACTGCGGCTATCCTGCACCAGCCATAGGGAAAGAATTTTGTTAGCCTCTAATAATTTCCCAGACATACGAGGGCAAAAGAACACAGCAGCAACTGAAAGCTCTCATGCGGGTAGAGGCCAGAACTGCGGACATGCTCCCAGGCTTTCTAGAGTTTATTCATTTGTTTATATTGCAGGGTATGGGGGGCTAAAGAGAGGCCGGTTAATGAAGTTTCCACAGGAGGATGTGTGCCAATCTCTGCCATTCTACTAAAAGAGAGTCGTCAAAACACTGAAATTGAGATTTTAAATCTAACACCCAACCATCCTAGAACTGGGAGAGGTAGAAATGTATGATCTGCAAAAGACCATTAGGCTGAGTTAATTCTCCCACACAGCCCTCAAATGGGGAGGGGGAGAGAAGAGGGAGAATGCTGCAGCATCAGGGGCCGTTAAGCCAGGATGGGGCCCCAAGAACATGCCTCAATCCTTCTGAGTAAAGTCCGGCTTCCATTTATGGCAGAACAGAGCCAGAAGTTTTCAATGGAAAAATTGTAACTAATTCAGCTTCACCAGGACCCTATTGGCAGTTGATAAAATGCTCAAATTTGACAGAGTTCATCAGTTATTTGTGGCCAAAGTAGTGTTGGATAACAGACCCCCCCAAAACTCTGTGGCTTTAAATATGAAGCATTTAGTTAGCTTATTGGTCTGTAGGTTAGCAATTTAGATGGACGGGGCGGTGAGGCACCTTGGGTGACCCAGCTCTCCTCCATGTGTCTCTCGTCTCTTGGCAGGCTGGCCCGTGTATATTCTTACACTGGTGGCAGAGAGGCACAAGAGGGCAAAAGTGATAACAAAACCTCATTTTTTAATCCTCATCTATTATTGAGTTTGCCAGCATCCCATTAGTCAAAGGCAATTGCACGGCCAGCCATGGCAAAGGGCACAGACACAGAGTGAGTGAAAAATTGGAGCCATGAATGCAGGCTGCCATTTGAGGCAGACACCTTTAGGCAGCTGGTGGGCCCTCAGCTTTCCCAGAGTGATAAGATGCTGGTATGAAAGAGATAGCAGTGAGAGGTGAAGAGTCTGAAAAAAAAGAAGGAATGCTTTTAGTAGAATTAGAAGAACTCGTGGCCAAGTAGGAGCAAACCATGACAACCTCTGTGAAATCAGCGGGTGTTGTGATTGGCAGGGCACCAGCCCCTTGGCTGGCTGTGTGGGGAAGGAAGGAAATGCATATTTTTTCTTTGCAGCTACTGCATATCTAGAGCTATGTTAGGAACATTGTATTTATTGTTCAGTTAACCCTTGCAACATGTCTAATGTTTCATTGTAATTATCTCCATTTTCGACATGAAGAACATGAATAAGGGTTAATTTCTTGAAATGACAGTACAAGCAAGTGGTAGAGTTGCCTTTTTCTGATTTCAGAGCTCATCCTCTCTGCACGGCATCTTGTACCCTTCGACCCTACCTTCTTCTTTAGCTAACATTTTCTGTTTTCCTTCATTTCAAATATTTCGAAGAAACCCCTGTACCTATTGCCTCCGTCTCCTTATTTTTCATTCATCAGAGAACAGTGGAGCGTGGTGGTTAAGATGGGCTCTGAGCACAAACGGCCTGGTTCAAATTCAAATCCGAATTCTGCTACTTTTCTTAATCTGTGTGGGGTTCGTAAATCACTGTCTCTGTGCTTCATTTCCTCATCAGAAAAATGGGGATGTTGCGGATAGCACGGCTGACCTCGCAGAGCACTTGTGGGGATTAAATGCACTCATACTCAAAGAGGATGGAGGCAAGTGCCTGGCACTCAATAAATAAGTAGAAAATGTTAGCTATTACTGTTCCTATTCTTCAACCAAGTGGAATCTGGCTTCTGTCCTTGTAAGTCTATTGAAATGTTTCCATCAAATACCATCAGTGTTCTTAGGGTTGTCAAATACAGTAATATCTTTTTGGTATTCGTCATGCTTCGTTTCTGTGCAGCACTTTGCCCACTTTCATCTCCGTTTTATGAAGCTCTCCTCTTAGCCTCTCAGCAATTCTTTTTCCACTGCGCACCCATTAGATATTAGTGGTTGATTCTTTGTGAGTTGGAGATTGACGTATCCAGCTGCCTGAGAATATCTCTGCAGATACCTCAGACTCAGCATGTCTGAAATCAAGCTCACCGTGACATTTCCTGGAACTCCACTTCTGCTTGCCACCTGCCCAGCTCGATGATCTGTCAGCTAGGCCCCCAGGACCCAAAGCTGGGGGCATTTCAGATTTTGCCCTGTATTTCATACCCTCTCAGCTAATCTTACACTAAATCCTTTATCATTTCCCTCACAATCAGGTCTCAGTCAACATCCTTTTCTCAATTCCAGATGCCCCTTATTTAGTTAAGACCCTAATAATTTCTCACTTGTATTATTGCAACAGCTTTCTCATGGATCTCCTTGTCTACACTTGTATCCACTCCAAACATATTCTCTACACTGAAGGAAATGTTACCTTTCAAAAATGTGAATTGATAAACATCCCTCTCTTGCTATAAAACCTTTCAGTATAACACTGGAGCTCCTTTATGCAACCACAGTATATGCTGTGATCTGCCTACTTCTCTATCCTCATGTCCACAACTCCCTACAATTCTCTCAGAAGGAAAGCATTGCAGAAGAGTTGCTTAAGTTTGGAAATGCATAGGAAAGGGGCAAGTTAAGGTAGGTAATGTGTCTTTACCATAGCATGCAAAAACCTAGAGGATTTGGTTTATCCTTATTCATTCATGCATTTTATCAATAAATATTTGCTTTGAAAAAAAAAGAACCTTATCATAATAAAAGCTGTAAAAAAGCCAAATATATATATATATATATATATTTGCTTTGAGCCTCTGATAAGGGCTGGAGTGCTAGGGATGCAGCAGTGAAACAGTTTATCTGGGTTCTAGAGATACACTGCAAAACAAAACAGACAAATACCTGCTCACACAGGGAAAGAATGATGATAAATAAATGTGTAAACTTATATAGGATAGGATAAGGACACATGCTTTAGAGGAAAAGTTAACAAGACAAAGGGGATCTGGAGTGCTGGGAGAGGTAATTGGGAGTTGCTACTGTACATAGAGTGGTCAGAGGCAGCTTCCCTGGAAAGGTGATACTTCAGCTGAGAACCGAAGAAAGCAAGAGAGAGCAAGACACACAGATGTGTGTGGACAGAGCATTCCTGGTGGAGGGAACAGCAGGTGCAAAGCCTTGAAGCAGGATCAAGCTAAGGATGTGTGAGGGAGAGAAATTAGGTCCTTGTGGCTTAAGAAGAAAGAGTGAGGGGAGACTAGTAAGAGGTGAAGCCCGAGCAGTGTCTAGAGCCAGACCATGATATCTTACAGATCATTCCAAGGGTTCTGGCTTTTGCTAAGAGGGAACCGGGGAGCGCTTGCAGAGATTCGAAGAGAGGAGTGACAAGATCACTCTGGAAGGTTCCCGTCATGTTCTTTTTTCCTTTCACACGAATTACTTGAAGTTCCCCACTCCTCCTCTCCCTCTGAACCCCTCAGTGTGCTGCTACCTCTGCCTGACACATCTTTCCCCCTCAGACCTGGCCCTCCTCGGAATACCAATCTCCTAGTAGCTTCTCAGGTTCCATCAGAGATACTACTTCTCCAAGAAGGTTGAAGTAGGCAGCCTTCCTAAGCTCCCCCATGACATTTTGTCAGTCAAGATGCTTCTGGATGCAAGTAACAGAAAAGCTAACTATCAGTGGCTTAAATCCTAAGAACATTAAAAGCCTGTCCTTGGGATGCCTAGAGGTAGACTGATCATTGTTAGTTCAGCAACTCAATATATTCACATAGACCCAGGTTCTTCCATCCTTCTGGTTCACCAAAATAAGTGTATTGACTTTCATCCTCCATATTGTCTCTACTGGTTGCAAAACGGACCCCATCTTACTCTCAGAGACATCTGACTTCAAACAATAGAATCAAAAGCAGGGACAAGGGGAAGGGATTCCAAGAACTTTTCTTTTGCATTGTCCTTACCCTTTGGCAGGGGAGATCATCTCTCCCAGAAGGCTTTTAGAGGTTTCTTTATGTCTAATTAGTCAGGACTGGGTCATATTTATCACAGGTGCCTACTTAACCTGTGTCGTCCAACTACTGTATCCTCGCATGTAACACAGATCGTGACATATAGTTGGTGTTCAATAAATATTTGTTGAATAAAATAAATGTTAAATGGTTTTTATTCTCTTTGTAAAATAGAACATGAGGTTGAGGGGTGAGAGTTTTATGAAAATGGCATACTTCTCATAAAAGACCTCCTGACTAGAAATGAGTAGAAGAATTGCTAGATCATGTTGTGGTCTCACCTCTGTCAGAGAACAGAGAAGCAATAGAGTTCCAATCTGTACTTTAGAGTTTCCAAATAAAAATTCACCAATCCTCAAAGGATTGAAACTAAGTTCTCATTATCTAAAACCATGAAATCTAACATGCCTTGAATATTTCCTCCACCCTGGTTTTGCTTCATTGATAATGATCTTTAAAAATTCTTTCTCAGTTCTCTACTGAACTATATCTGAACCTCACTGGTCCATGAGCAGACCACAGGCCCTGAGATATAGGATAAGCACAAACACAAAATAACACCCAGGGAGAGAGCCCTGGAGAGTCAGACGTTGATGGTACAGTGGGGAATTTCTACCAGTGGCGCAGGAATGAAGGATGTTTGGTAGTTCAATGTAGAAAGTGTCTTGTTGTCAGTGACTGGCTCAAGGGAAACACATTTTTGCAGGTATCCCTCACTTAAAGCTGGTGTCCAGGAAGTCTCAGTCCCCTCAATGGCTCCCTTCCATCCCTGAGCAAACCTGCAGGTATCCTATGGAAAGGCCTAGTGGCTACAGCCCCTTAGAGGCAGTCTCCAAGCTCTGCTCTCCACTTTCTATTCCAAGTCAGCTTGTTGTGTCCTAGTGTCCGCCTTTCCTGTCCTGCTCTCTTTTACTTCCCAGGCCCTTCATACCTCAGCAGAAAAGCCCAGTTGGCCTGATCCAGGCTTTAGCCTTCCATCTCCCATAGTTCCCTACTCTGGAGCCTCTGGCCAGAGCAGCTCTACTCTGAGGCCAACCCAGGCTCTAAGAACTGTAGCCCAGGTGTAATACTCATTTGTCATTTTAGACTTTTAGAAGCAGCCTCTTTATCTTTTAGAAGGACACTTAGTGCCCTACAGAAAGGGCCAACTGAGAGCCTTAGACCAAGAAAGAGAAAGAGCAGAGACAGAGAAAAACTGCTGGGCTGGGCTGGACAGTTAAGGTGGTCATGTACCAACCAATAATGAGGTAGAGAAAGAAGCTATTTGAAGTCAAAGGGAATATTACAGTGCTCACTGAAGGAGTGTAAACTTGCTTAAATGTCAGAATTTTAATGTTATGTAGAGTAGCAAATTAGGAAGTGCAACAACTAGAACTATCAGAACAAAATGATGAAGAATCTTAGACTTACATTATGAATGTTGTATAATTGTGAACCCACACAGAAATCTGTATAATGAGTTTCTTAGCTCTGATACAACAAAGGACCTCTTTTAATGTAGATGTGAACAAGTGTGGAGACAGATAAGCAACCACAAATCACATGGAATCAAGCTCTGGACATACGTGGGATGAAAACATGTTCACTTATCCAATACTATGAATTTCACCAAAATTTTCTAGTTGCAGAAATTTGTATTTAGTACTAGGATTATACTACCGCTTACCTGAGCTTTGTGATTGTATCTGAGAATATGAGTATGTATACGTGGAGAGTTTGAGTTATATGCAGTACATTTACTCTCTACTAATCCTTTTATTGACTTCTAAGTTTAAAATCATCTCCCCACACCAAGCACACACACCTGTCATCAGGTATGGTTGAGTAGTGATTTATGGGAGACCTTCAATATGGCAGAAGAGTCAGACGTGGAGATCACCTTCCTCCCCACAGATACATCAGAAATACATCTACACGTGGAACAACTCCTACAGAACACCCACTGAATGCTGGCAGAAGACCTCAGACCTCCCAAAAGGCAAGAAACTCCACACGTACCTGGGTAGGGCAAAAGGAAAAAGAATAAACAGAGACAAAAGAATAGGGACGGGACCTGCACCCGTGGGAGGGAGCCATGAAGGAGGAAAGGTTCCCACACACTAGAAGCCCCTTCGCGGGCGGAGACTGCGGGTGGCGGAGGGGGAAGCTTCGGAGCCACGGAGGAGAGCGCAGCCACAGGGGTACAGAGGGCAAAGCAGAGAGATTCCCGCATAGAGGATCGGTGCCGACCGGCACTCACCAGCCCGAGAGGCTCGTCTGCTCACCCGCAGGGGCGGGCGGGGGCTGGGAGCTGAGGCTCGGCTTCGGAGGTCGGATCGCAGGGAAAGGACTGGGGTTGGCGACGTGAACACAGCCTGAAGGGGCTAGTGCGCCACGGCTGGCCGGGAGGGAGTCTGGGAGAAGTCTGGAGCTGCCGAAGAGGCAAGAGAGCATTGTTTCGGGTGCAAGAGAAGAGGGGATTCAGAGCACCGCCTAGACGAGCTCCAGAGACATCTCAAATAAACAACCTAACCTTACACCAAAAGCAGCTGGAGAAAGAAGAAAAAAACCGAAAGTTAGCAGAAGGAAAGAAATCATAAAGATCAGATCAGAAATGAATGAGAAAAGAATGAAGGAAACAATAGCAAAGATCAATAAAACTAAAAGCTGGTTCTTTGAATAGATAAACAAAATTGATAAACCATTAGCCAGACTCATCAAGAAAAGACAGTATGAACAGACCAATCACAAGCACTGAAATTGAGACTGTGGTAAACAATCATCCAACAAACGAAAGCCCTGGACCAGATGGCCTCACAGGTGAATTCTATCAAACATTTAGAGAAGAGCTAAAACCGATCCTTCTCAAACTCTTCCAAAATATAGCAGAGGGAGGAACACTCCCAAACTCATTCTACGAGGCCATCATCATCCTGATACCAAAACCAGACAAAGCTGTCAGAAAGAAGGAAAACTACAGGCTAATATCACTGATGATATAGATGCAAAAATCTTCAACAAAATACGAGCAAACAGAATCCAAAAACACATTAAAAGGATCATACACCATTATCAAGTGGGGTTTATTGCAGAAATGCAAGGATTCTTTAATGTACACAAATCAATCAACGTGATACACCATATTAACAAATTGAAGAATAAAAATCATGTGATCAGTAAAGCACTAACAGCCCTTCAAAGCCCTGTGATATTTTATCTCTGGTCATCAGGTATTCTCAGATTCACACAGAGGAAGAGACCGAGGCACAGAGAAGGCATGAATGTTACATCAGGTCACAGAGATTGTGGGAGGAAGAATGATAACAAGTAGTTTAGTTCCCCCAAATGCCCCAATAAATCCCAGGTCCCTGTTGGTTGGAAATGTCTGTGATTAGATGCTAAATAAATTCTCTGCTCCTTAGGAATAAATTCCTTATTAGCAGAATCAGGTCAGAACCGCAGAAGTGGCTCTCTCTCTCTCTCTCTCTCTCTCTCTCTCTCTCTCTCTCTCTCTCGGAAGAGACTTTTTGGAATTTTACTCATGCAAATCTGAACAGGGATTTGAGTACTTTGGTTAAAAGGTCTTTTCCAGAACATGGGCAGGTTTCCAAACTTTTAGTTTCTAATGAAAATTCCTACTGTTTTGGACTTCTTGGTTTTCCAAGGCCATGGTTACCCAGTCTAGCTGTGGTAGGGATGTCGTTACACTAAATCAATTAAGTTCTGCAATGCAGAATTTTTCCCAAAACCAATTCATGGAGATGGTATCATTGAGGATATGGAGGAGGGGAACGTCCTAACCAAGACATTGGTCCCATCGATTTTCAAGTTGGATACAGAAAATATATGGAGGTAAAAATGGAAGTTGTGGAATATTCGAAAATGAGGTCTTTAAACAAGATGCAAAAGATCATCAAAATAAGTGGCAAAGATCTGTACCTAACTTGTTCAAATCTCTCATACAAAATTGAGTGTATACAAAAATAATCTCAAAATGGATTAAAGATCTAAATGTAAGGCCAGAAACTGTTTAAAGGAAACATAGGCAGAACACTCTATGACATAAATCACAGCAAGATCCTTTTTGACCCACCTCCTAGAGAAATGGAAATAAAAACAAAAATAAACAAATGGGACCTATTGAAACTTAAAAGCTTTTGCACAGCAGAGGAAACCATAAACAAGATGAAAAGACAACCCTCAGAATGGGAGAAAATATTTTCAAATGAAGCAACTGACAAAGGACTAATTTCCAAAATTTACAAGCAGCTCCTGTAGTTCAATATCAAAGAAACAAACAACCCAATCCAAAAATGTGCAGACGACCTAAATAGACATTTCTCAAAGAAGATATACAGATTGCCAACAAACACATGAAACAATGCTCAACATCACTAATCATTAGAGAAATGCAAATCAAAACTACAGTGAAGTATTACCTCACACCAGTCCGAATGGCCATCTTGAAACTTAAAAGCTTTTGCACAGCAGAGGAAACCATAAACAAGATGAAAAGACAACCCTCAGAATGGGAGAAAATATTTTCAAATGAAGCAACTGACAAAGGACTAATTTCCAAAATTTACAAGCAGCTCCTGTAGTTCAATATCAAAGAAACAAACAACCCAATCCAAAAATGTGCAGACGACCTAAATAGACATTTCTCAAAGAAGATATACAGATTGCCAACAAACACATGAAACAATGCTCAACATCACTAATCATTAGAGAAATGCAAATCAAAACTACAGTGAAGTATTACCTCACACCAGTCCGAATGGCCATCATCAAAAAATCTACAAGCAATAAATGCTGGAGAGGGTTTGGAGAAAAGGGAACCCTCTTTCACTGTTGGTGGGAATGTAAATTGATACGCTACTATGGAAAACAGTATGGAGGTTCCTTAAAAAACTAAAAATAGAACTACCATATGACCCAGCAATCCCACTACTGGGCATATACCCTGAGAAAACCAAAATCAAAAAAAGCCATGTATCACAATGTTCATTGCAGCTCTATTTAC
>NC_041223.1:84876308-84914372 GCF_002837175.3 Physeter macrocephalus
CACATATATACAATGGAATATTACTCAGCCATAAAAAGAAAGGAAATTGAGTTATTAGTAGTGAGACGGATGGACCTAGGGACTGTCATACAGAGTGAAGTAAGTCAGAAATTTTTAAAAAATACAGTATGCTAACACATATATATAGAATCTAAAAAAAAAAAAAAAAAATATATATATATATATATATATATATGGCTCTGAAAAACCTAGGGACAGGACAGGAATTAAGACACATATGTAGAAAATGGACTTGTGGACATGGAGAGGGGGAATTGTAAACTGGGACAAAGTGAGAGATTGGCATGAATTTATGTACACAACCAAATATAAAATAGTTAGCTGGTGGGAAACAGCCGCATAGCACAGGGAGATCATTTCTGTGCTTTGTGACCGGTAAGCTGGGATGAAGTGAGAGAGTGGCATGGACATATATACACTACCAAATGTAAAATAGCTAGTGGGAAGCAGCCGCATAGCACAGGGAGATCAGCTAGGTGATTTGTGACGACCTAGAGGGGTGGGATAGGGAGGGTGGGAGGGAGATGCAAGAGGGAGGAGTTATGGGGATATATGTATATGTATAGCTGATTCACCTTGTTATAAATCAGAAACTAACACACCATTGTAAAGCAATTTTACTCCAATAAAAATGTTAAAAAGAAAAAAAGTGTGTTATATGAATCCAGAATGATCCAAACCATCATTGAACAGAGATTTGACTGCACATGGCATGAAAACAGCTCTCTTTACAGAATTCTGCCTTAACAGATTTTTGTTCCTGTTTAGTGGGTCATACATTATAATTAAAAATCAACATATTTCAACTTTTGAAATATAAGAAACTTGTGATGTGCCAAGACATTTTATATGGTCTCTTCAGATTTGTAAATTAAATTGTCAATTCATTAATTATCAAGTAGCGCTTGCTTTGGGCTAATTCATACCATTAAAAAAAAAGACTAAAAGTGATGTTTAAAATTAAGAAATTTTATTGTTTTCTTGTCAGTCGCACAGAGCTTATATATTCCCTTGGTATGGGAACTATTTTCATCACTGGAGATCTTACTGAAATGGAAAGATTGTATACTATATCTAAAAGATTTCTCTTGGGATTTTGACTAAAAATTAACTTAAGGGACAAAATGCATGTAATTTACACTATATGTCAGAAGAGACAAGTTAAGACTGGCTTATTAGCTATTTGGCTTTCTTTGGCCTATTAAACACACCACTACTAACAAAGTTTTCAGTCAGAGAGCTCTAGAAAGTTTTATGGCAGCAGTTTAAAAATGATACACAACATCAATTTTTTCCATTTCCTGACTTTTATGCTGTGAAACCCTGTTTTAAGAAAGAACTATTATAGAACATTTTATTGCTGTTATTTATCTAAGTACTACCCAAATACATTCCACAGAGCTCAAAAAATTCTCAGGTTAACTTGTAAAATTTTATGCTTTCCAGTACTGTAATTTTTATACAATTGTTCTTTTCATACAGATATCTATTTTGGCATGCTAACATTGACTCTGTTTGGTGGAACTTCTTTTTTTTTTTTGGTATGCGGGCCTCCCTCTGTTGTGGCCTCTCCCGTTGCGGAGCACAGGCTCCGGACGCGCAGGCCCAGCGGCCATGGCTCACGGGCCCAGCCGCTCCGCGGCACGCGAGATCCTCCCAGACCGGGGCGCGAACCCGGTTCCCCTGCATCGGCAGGCGGACGCGCAACCACTGCGCCACCAGGGAAGCCCCTGTTTGGTGGAACTTCTGATGTAACCCATCTCCTCCAAAAAAAGCTTTTCTTTTGATTAACTATTGTTCTAAATTCTATAAAATATTCTACCATGAAAAATTGAACTTTGTAATTTAAATTAACATAATTAAATTGTATTTTATTTAGACATTTTCATCTGATTTAAAGTATTTTACACTAAATAAAAACAAAACTTGCACAAAATGTGGAGTGTGATATGAATTGAAAGGACCAATACAAAGTAAAACTGTAAATCTGGCAGCACTCACCTCACCGTTGACTCATACTCAATTTTATAATTTTGGCAAGTTGACCTAATTTACTTGAAAATCAAAACTTATCTATTAATGCTTCATCATGTTGCTGTTCAATTAGATTTTCCTTCAAATTTTTTGAAATTGGAAAACTTTCAAAAGGTTTCATTACATGGTAGAGGTGTTTGTCTTCTGGGAAGTATATGAACAAAGTCCTTAATATGACTTTGGAAATGACTGTTAATTATGACCACACTCTTACTTAGAGGCATCTCATCCAAGGCAACGTGTTCAGGAACAGTTGGGAAAAAGTAAATGTTATTACTATAAGTAAATATATTTTTGCCAAAATAACATTTTAAAGAAATCCTTTTATATGTCAAATCTTCTGAATGAGGCCTGTAACTTATTTTTATTCCCACCCCTCTCTGCTTGCCCTCTCAGTCCACTTTTACTCAACTTGCCTTTTATGTTTTGTTTTTCCACCCCTCATCACCTTCTAACAAACGACATAGTTTACTTATTTAGTATATTTATGGTTTATTGTCTGTCTTCCCTAGAGCCTGAGGACTGTAATCTCAGTCATCTTTTTTTAACGAATGTATCTCAAACCCTTAGAATAATGTCATGCATACAATACATGCTTAATTTTTTTAATAAAAAGAATTCGGACTACAGATATACTTCATTCAACTACGGAAAATGCCCCCATACTATCGAATTGTCATGCAAACTCAGAATGTACAATATCAAGATCGAATCCTAATGTAAACTGTGGGCTTTGGGTGATAATGAGGTGTTAGTGTAGGTTCACTGATTGTAACAAACGCACCACTCTGGTGGGAATGCTGATTGTGAGGGCTAGGGAGCGCACTGAGACAGCCGGGCCAAGCTGGTCGGAGCCCCAGGCAGTTTTCAATCTGCTGCCTCTGTGCTCTGACCATGAGTAAGCAAATCTGTAGATGCTCTCTTCAAGAGCAGAGTCCAGTTTCTTACAGTTTCCAGTAGGCCCCACTGGTTTGCCATCCAGCTAAGGGGACTCATCTTCCTGGTGTCAGACCCCAGGCTAAGGTGAATAATATGTGACTTGAACCCCTTCCCCAGGGAGCATCACAGAGACTATGATATCTTCTTCCTTTTCTGAGTCCCCTGCTAGGGCTGTGGGATCCAACCAGATCCCTTCTCTTCCCTTCCTACCCGACTCCATATGGATCTTTCTTTATAGTCTTGGTTGTAGAAGAGCCGTTCTACCAGTCTCCAGGGCGATTTCAGTGAGAGTTGCTCCACATGCAATTGTATTTTTGATGTGTTCACGGAGGGGGGGGGTGACTCAGCGTCTTCCTGCTCCACCATCTTGATGTCTCTCCTCCCATATTCCTTGTTCTATTAAAGAATTTGAAGAGATCTCTTTACAACACCCACATAGACTGTGATTTCTATGACAGTGGATAATTTGATTTTCCTGCATACTTTTCCATCCATGTCTCCTCTGCCCTATAAATAACTTATGGTCCTACCAAATGGGAAGACATGACATTACCTGGATGTAATCCCCAACATCCCACTTCTTCCTTTCTCACTCTCTCATCCTGGAGTGTCCTTGCCTCTGATCTGTAGTCGTTCAAGTCCTACCATATTTCATCTTCCCTACCAACTTATAGCTCATTTTTTCCTGTGCGGTTGTTGTTTGTGTGTTTATCTTGAATGTGACACATCTTTGAATTTCTCGCTCCTTTCTCTCTCTGAGTGGTCACTCCATTCAATCTTGTTGGGTATGCAGAAGATGGACTTTGGTGTGAAGATCTACATTTAAGGCACAGTTCTGAGTATAAAATCTGTAAATCTCAAAAGATTATGATAAACTTCATAAAATGTGGCTGCAAAAACAGAATTAGGTGTTGTATATTAAAATACTTTGTAGTACCAGAAGCTCTACACACACACACACTCACACACACACACACACACACACACACACACACATATATACACATATACAAGTTGCAGTTGGCAAACTGGAGACCCAGGAGAGCCAATGGGATAGTTGCATTCTGAATCCAAGAACCTGAGAACCAGGACAGTTGATGGTGTAAGTTCTGGTCTGAGTCTGAGTCCCAGGCAGAGGCTGATGCCCCAGCTTGAAGACTGAGGCAGAGAGAATGAATTCTCTCTTACTTCTCCTTTTTGTTCTACTCAGACCTGTAGTGGCTTGGATGAGGTCCACCTACGCTGGGAAGGCAATCTATTTTACTCAGTCTACAGATTCAAATGCTAATCTCATCTAGAAACAATCTCACGGAGACTCCCTGAATACTGTTTAACCAAATATCTGTGCACCTGTGGCCCAGTCAAGTTGACATATAAAATTAACTACCACACCCCATAAATGTAAGGACTGGTCTTATTTATCTGTGCTTCCATGAGAGCAAGGACTTTGCTATATTTCCCCAGAATTATTAGCACCTAACACAATGCCTGGCATATTTGGTATTAAATAAATCTTAACTGTTCAACTGATTGATTGGGGAGTTAATTAAATTAATGTGTGAATGATTGATTGAATAATGAATGGAAGGGTGTTTAGTAAATAAGTACAAAAAACATTTTCTTTCCTCCACTTTATTCTTGACCATTTTTATAAACATTTATTTTTCTTTTTCTTAATAGTTAACAGTACCTTCATTTGTATTTTCAAACTATTTTGGAAAATAACTTTAAACATAGTTTTACATTTCATAACTTTTCTTGGCATGTTTACAACACTCATCATATTGAAGAGTAATTGTGTCATCGGCAGGCGGACGCGCAACCACTGCGCCACCAGGGAAGCCCCCATAACTTTTCTTGGCATGTTTACAACACTCATCATATTGAAGAGTAACTGTGTAGCGATATGTCCACGTTACACTGAGATTGATTTTTTAATTTTTGTTAACCTTAGCATTTTCACTGTGTCAAGAACAAAATAGGTGCCCAATAAATTTTTTGCTTCACTGCATCAAATTAAACGGGCTTCGGCACTCTTTGACCATCATTTTGCTCTCCCTGTTGTGAGCAGTTTACTCAACTCCTCTGCTCTTCTTCCGATTTGCCACCTGAGCCCTGGTGGCTCCGAGGGACAAATGAGTACTGGATTTGTGTTCACATCTTCCAAAGCGGATCGCCATATGAGGACACATGAGAAGTGTGTGGGGGCATGGCATCAGGGGACCAGAATGAACCCATTCGCGACATTCATCTACTCTATTATACTGTGGTGGCAATTTAACATTTTTTAACCTCATTTTATAGTTAAGACTCATTTGAGATTCATTGGCTTTCTAGAAGATCGAAGACTTGGACTAGGAAAATCCAGTCATGTACTCCCCTGATTAACACCCTTCCCGTGGCCCTGGGGATAAAGTCCAAATCTTTTAACTCCTTTGCAAAGTCCTTCGTGACTTGCCCCTCTCCTGTCTCTAGGCTCTAGTGATCAGCAGCTTCCTTCAGACCTTTGAACCCACCACTTTCTCTTACTGCCTCTGCCTAGAATACTCCGAATGACCCTATCCCTTGCTCATTCTTTCCCAACCTTTAGAAGTTTCATGGGCTCCCAGTGGGGGCCTTAGAAGGCAGCTGAGGTGAGAGCAGAGGTCAGAATGGAAGCCTGAGAGCCAGATGATTAGTTACAGAAAGCACAGGTGACCGAAAGTCGTCACATTCTCAAAGTTATAACAAACTATTCCTCAGAAATTGGTAGCTCGTCAATGTCATCAGCAAGCCAATAAACATCAAAATTTTCAATTAAGATAGTCTTCATCAGAAGAATCCTCACCTGAAGGGGTCTCTCCCTCCTGAATTTTTTCTGGAATTAAAAGCATTCTTTTCTTAACCTCTTTATTTCAGACACGAAATGCAAGTAACCCAGACAGTTAAAACAAGCTGGTGTATCAAAGGAAAAATATTGACACTAAACACCATTTTCGTTGGCATAAATAGTTTTCACATTTTAAGTCCACTGAAAAATGCAGAGAGAGAGAGAGAGAGGCTCACAGACTAAATTCTATGACTGACCACATATCAAAGGCTCTGGGGGAAAAAGGAAAAACGTTGGAGCATAATTATGTCCTCTAAAAATGTAATACGTACTGGAAATTGATCTTATAAATTTCCTACTTATTCCTGCAAACAGAATTTCCTCTTTGCCATCCCAAGCATGTCAGAAAGAATTCTTGTTCCTTGAGATAAAAATAACATTTTATTGTCTCTTTTCTTTTTCAAATATGTGTATATAAAACTTCTCATTAAGATACAAAGAGAAAGCATATTTTCTGTATTATTCCTATCTTTATTATAGTATAAAACTTTGATTTTTGTTCAGCTGACTTTATTTCTTTCTCTTAAGAAGTTATTCATTTGCAACAACTTTTGACTTAAAAACATTTGTCCCAAGAGAGATACACTACCAGAGCAAGCAAAGTAAAATATCTCTGCTTTGAAAGTTCTTAGGAATTATCCGATTATTTCTCTTCCTCCTGCTCAAACATACGGACTTCCTCAAATCTAAAAAATAGGATTGTTTTGAAAAGAATTTTACACACAGTGAAGACATTTTAAAGGAATGAAGATAATTTTACTCAGAGATTTCTGTGTCTCAAACTACAAACTATAAATCAGAAATAGACACAGTGATCCACCATTAGTAATAGGTGAGTAAATACAATTGTCAGACATCATTTACAATGTTATAAAAGTAGAAAAGTTTCTGTGTATTCTTCTGTCACAATAACACAGTCAATATCTCTATAGGCCTTTGTAATTTACAAAGGGTTTTCAGATCTCCCAGTTCATCTGAGCCTTATAACAAAGGCTCCTTTTGGGCCAAAAGCAGATGTCCCTCTTAAGGCCTACCTTTATTAAGAAATTTCTATTATTCCATTTCAAGTTTGCTACTTCTGCCTTTCTGTGATAACTTAATTTTCACTTTTGTTTTGAGATTATTAGACTCTCAATCAAATTATCATTTATTCAACACTTTTATGTTTAAATCACCTTGTTGGTTCTGAAGTGAAAATGTACAAGATAGTCTCATCTAGAGGAGTCTTTCTGATTCTATTTGGATAAATCTTAAAACACGAAATCCAATAAAACTACAACCTATTTAAATAAAAGTTATGATGCTCACGTAGTGATTCGTCAAATGATGGCTAAAGAAGTTTCAGTCTGCTTGCCCTCAGTCCGAGGATGTGTAAGGCAGATATTTGATCATTTGAATTTATAAAGAGCCAACACTTAGAAATTAGAAATTTTCACACCGACATTGCAAAATCTTTGAAAAATTGGAACTCATGGCAACATTGGGCCCACAATCCCACACATGTGTCAGTTAAGGAGGAGGCAGCTTTATTTAGAAAAAGCAGATTTGTGCAACCCCGAGGCTCGGTGTAAGAGGCTATCCTGTTACACCTAGCCCAGCTTATTCATTCAGATCCTGTCCTCTCTCTGCAGCTAAATTTGCAACCTCTTGTAAACTAATAACCGCTGTGGACATTTGGAAGACAGAGATTCCACAGGCTCAGGTTCTAAGTTCAAAGAAGATAAGTATGCAAGGCATACTCAGGGGAGAGGCAACAGGATGGCACGAACAAAAGCACCAAGACCAGAAAGCAGACAGTGTCTTTTGTGAGAAATAGGGAATCGGTTGTCTAGATCACAGTATTAAGGGTAGAGCCCAAACCTTCTTGAGGAGGATAGTGGCAATGGCATTCTCTCTCTCTCTCTTTTTTTTTTTTTTTTTTTTGCCGTACGCGGGCCGCTCACTGCCGTGGCCTCTCCCGTTGCGGAGCACAGGCTCCGGACGCGCAGGCTCAGCGGCCACGGCTCACGGGCCCAGCCGCTCCGCGGCACGTGGGATCCTCCCGGACCGGGGCACGAACCCGCGTCCCCTGCATCGGGGGGCGGACTCTCAACCACTGCGCCACCAGGGAAGCCCCAATGGCATTCTCTTTTACCTAATCAAATTTGTCCCCTAAATAATTACAATTTGACTACTTCCCAGTCAGGACTTGCTTTTCTTGCCAGTCTGCATCGCCTTGGAAGTGGAGTCCTGAGTGATTTCCACGCGGTGTGATTTGTCCGTGGCAGGTATGATCTCCCTGATGTGGCTGATGGCTGGTGGTCACAGCCACTACCAGGTTAGTATGGGAATAGCCACTACTACAGGGGGTCAATAAAGTAATAATACGTTTTCATATGTCTACTCCCGTAAGCCCTTCTGATAAATAGTTGTCAAACACTGCTGCTCTAAAATCAAAAAATGTGTTTCTGGATCATACTAAAATTGAAAGCACTACAACTTAAATATCCGAGCTTTGTTTATTTGTTTAGAGAATGTGTTGGGATTGTATAGCAGGGAAAATAGAATATATAACAGAAAATTTTAAGTAAGCTTCACTGTTAACACGTTTCAGAAAGTTTATTTTGCTGGCTTAACCAGTTTCTCCTAACACTAGAAAGATTAATTGGAGCAGAGAAAAACTAAATACAAAAGGACTATCCGTTCTTGTAGAATGAAGCATGTAAAAACACAACCAAAAAAGGTACCTATGAAGTTGCTGATTGCTATTAATTTTCCCCAAATACTGAATGATGTCAGTCTATAAAAATGAATTGCTTCACTTTCGAGGTAATTCAGTTGCCGTGTGTAAGTTCAGTGAATATGATGTCTTTATAATTGACATTAATCTTTTGGAAAAAAGTTCAGTGTGCACTTTGGAATGTCCCGCGTCTCTTCCCTCTGAAATTTCATCTGGTGCCAATTACCGTCTGCTCCTAGTTTGATCCAGTGGCAGAGAACGAGCTGAGCTTCTGTCCTGCAGCTGAAGCAGACACACTTCATTAACCTCATTCTGCTGTTGTTCTTTATAGATCAGCTGAAGTTTACAGAAAGATTTATATAGACTCAGCAACTTTATGAAGTCCTGTTAAAAATACATCGAGCTGCCCTCAAGAAATGCATTTTTGACCTCTTAGCTGTCAAGTTCACTCAAAGCTGTTATGGGACTTTTTAGCTAGTTAAATAAACAAGAGTTTCTGCTACAGCTCTTATTTTATATTATTTTATTTTTTCTTTCCACATCAGAATCTTTATCATAAAGCAGCTGAATTGATTCATTTGGAATAGACTGAGTATATGTCTCCCAGGGCCCCTTTGAGCTTTCTGGTCTATTCATTTTGGGTCATCTAATACGTAAGGGTTGTTGCAATGTGCCAGGCATTGTGATAAGCACTGACCTAGAGCGGGGAAATGACTGAAAGAGCCCTTGCTTTCCTGAGTTTCAGAGAAGACAGACATTAACTATGAAGACTTAAAAACTAACAGTCTTTACGGTTCAAAAGAGTTGTTTTTTTACTGCCTGTCCCTCTTCTGTACCCACAGTGTCCTTGGGTGCTGGTCAAAAGAGAACTGGGTGTGATCCGCTCTGGCTGCATTCACCACCTGCACCGCGATGTGGCCTGTGGAGGCCCCCCAGGCAACAACTCTGGTCCCTAGCCTTCTTTCTCCATCCAGACAAAAAGCCATCCATCCATCTAAGGCAGCGGTTGGCAAACCATGGTCTGCAGGCCAAGTCTGGCCTGCTGCCTGTTTTAGCATGGTCCACAGGCTAAGAATGATTTTATGTTTTTAAATAGTTGAAAGCAAGTTGAAAGAAGAATATTTCATGACACATGAAAATTGTATGAAAATCAAATGTCAGTGCCCATAAGTAAAGTAATATTAGAATACAGTCATGTTTATTCATTTACAGATTGTCTATGTCTGCTTTCATGCTACAATAGCAGAGTTGAGTAGTTACAAGAGAGAGAATAACGGCCCATAAAACCAAAAGTATTCTCTCTCTGGCCCTTTACAGAAATGTTTGCCAACTCCTGATCAAAGCTTCCATATTATCTCTTTTTGGATTTTTCCACCCATCTATTCACTGTACAATGTGGGCCTTATTATATGTCATTTTCTCCTCTAACCTAGTTCCTGAATCTCTCCTCTAATAAGTGCATGACAACCTCACCTTATAAAAACTCCATAACTCATTATTCAAAACAGGGAGGAGAGATGATAGGCTTCTAGCAAGCCAGAGGCATACCATCCTATGAATCTGACCTGAGTTTTTGAGCCTCATAGCATGACATAATTCATGCATCTATGCTTAAGGTGTTTCAATTTTTAGGACAAAAACTGCATTCCTCTAAATAGCTTTTCTATGCCACTATTTGAATAGAATGATTCCATAGTATAGATTAACAAGACATTTTGGTTTCTTAATTTTCTAAAATTATCAAGGGTTAAGTTACAGAATTTTAAATATATTTGGCCACTAGCTTTACTTTATAACAGTTATTCTCCTCTAAAATTTCTAACAACTTCTGTAATCAGGAATTCCTGAAGACCTGATATATTCTCCAAATGGCAAAGTTGGCCATTAGCTAGCCCTAGTAAGCACTTATTTAGTTATCTAGTTATATTAAGTACGTACTGGAACTCCCCAGTATATGACAGTGATAATTGATCCAGGGGAGTGGATTTTACTGTTTAAAATAAATTTCTTCATCTTCTATATTTGTCTCCATAAACTATGCGTGACTGATTATAACCATGTAATGTTTCCAGTTTAGTACTTTCCTCACAGATAATCATAGGCAATATTTTCCTCATTTCATAATCACATGCCAGTTAAATGCTTACTTTAAAATATAATGAAAATTTCATTTGATTCTCTTAACCCCAGATAATATTGCGGCAAGTGAAATACATTTAAGCCATTTTTGTTAGATTCTTACTTCTGACAAATAATTTTTGATTGTGAAATACTACAGTTTAGGGCCAAGAGAAAATTATTATGTTTAACCTAATTCTTTGAAGAATATCCAGTTCCTTTCACTACCTTTCAAAGACACTTCTACAATTGTTAACATTGAATGCAATTGTATATTTAAATAATATGTGTGAGAAACAGGTGGCTAGTATTTGGCTTATGAGAAAAGGGGAAAAAAGCTGAAAATTGTTCCTCAAAAGATGAAAGAAGAAAAGTTACAGGCCTTGGTAACTTTTGCAGTATAGACAGCAGGGACTAGGTGAAATTCATGTGGAATCTCTGCCTCAAATATTAGCCATTCTTGAAAAAACTGAAATGCTCAATCTAATTTCTGACAAGTACCTAGAAAACCAATGTCTACTGCTAAAAGATAGAGCTTTTTGATCCATGCTTCTGCCAGTGAGTTTCTGAGACTGAAGTGGGCAGTGAAGCAGCAGTCTGGCAGACGTGCTCAGTGAGACAGCTGACCTCTTCTTCATGGAGCAGAATTGGCTCTGACATGTCCCAGAGATAGAAATGGAAACCCTAGCACTTAGGTGTGTTGCTTAGACCCTGTGGTTAAGCAGTATCTGAACTTGGATCTTGGGGATCTTCTTTTGCTAAGCCTGGGACCAGACCAAGAGAATACACGGCACATTGCTTTTGACCATTTTGATCAGAACCACAAAGTACTGGAAATGTCTCAGGAATGGATGTTCTCTACTGATTTCCAAACCTGAGGTACGTCCTCTTAGGTAAGTGTAAGGAAAAATACGATGCCTGTAAAAGAAGTTTCCAAGCCACAGAAACTGCATAGAACTGAGACAATGTTTGACCTTGTGCCCACTTAATTTGTGAAATATTATTGTTGCCTACTATTTTATTCTGCAGCTTTAAAGAAGAACACAATTCATTTGCACTCACATCTCTATGGAACTTTAATATACAATTTCTCTAGGATGGAATAAAAGACAAAGGCATCAAAAGGTTAACTAATTCCTTGAGATTTTAGTACTTGCACCAAATAAATGACAACACTGTCCCCTGCAGTATGCAACACTGATTTGACTTGTTCTTAATATCCTTGAGCATTACTTTCCTAGAGCAAGCCGTTGAATCTAAACCTAATTTTAAGTGACTATAAGTTCAGTTTGATTCCTCAGATGTTTATTGAGTGCCTGCCGTATTTCAGATCCATACTAAGCACTGGGATAAATGAATTATGAATTATTCACAGCCTCTGTTCTCTAAAAGCTTACTATCTAGTGGAAGAAACAAATTTCTAAGTAAATTAATTCAGTATTAAATGTACAGGCTAACTGAGAAACACCAGGGGTTATGGGAGAGATATATAGTCAACTTCGTCCCAACAAGAAGGTGGCTCCAGGAAGGGGAAGCTACCTTAGTTGTGTGTCACAGTAGGAGTGAGCTTTATTCAGGGCATATTATGCAGGAGAAATAGGCTGAGCAAACCCTTAAAGAGTGAAATTACATAATGTACACGTTCTATAGTACACAATAAAATATGGGGAGAGAAAGATGAGGCTGAGGAGGGAGGTCAGGGGTGGGTCACATAGGATTATTTTATGCCACACTAAGGGGCTTGATTCCATAGGCAATGGAACACCACTTAAGGACAGTTATGTAGTCATATGTTCACTAGAAATAAATTTCTTAAATTATACTGTAGAGAGTCGTTCTAAAGGACCCAAGACTAGAGGCAGGGAGACAAGGTAGAGGCTGTTTCACAGCACAGACCAGAGATAGTGGGAGCCTGATCTGGGAAAGTGACAGCAAGGATGGAGATAGAAAGAACAAGATAGGAGAAATATGTAGGAAGTAAAGTTCCTAGAGTAGAGTGATTGGACTTGACGCGCTCACCGAAGAGAGGAAGTCTAGGCCATGCTTCTGACTGGAGAACAAGTTGGATAGTTGGGTCATAGGCAAAAAATAATAATAGAGGTAGAGGAGAGGGTTTGAGGATGCATGGATAAAAAGATGAAAGAAATTTGTCAAAGTTCCACATGCATAGCAACCAATATTCATATTTTGAAATATTTCTTTCTGTCTTTATTCTTCATATATTTTGTACATAATTAAGTTCATACGACATTTAAAATAATTTATTCTGCTTTCTATTTGACAAAAGAATCATTTCTTGGAAAAAGAAGTATTATTTCATAATATTAAAAATTCTTTTTGAACATACTTTTCAATAACTGCATAGTACTTCTTAGTATTAAACACCTATGAAATAAAACACTTTTATCTGTAAACTACATATGACAACTGAATGGATGCAACCTAAAGATTTGGTTAGAGTGAAGTACTTATAAAATGTTCTACAGGAAATGAGACAATATTTTTTAGAAACAAGTAGTGAGTTCACAGGAGTCAATCAAATACAATATCTTAAGATAAAAATATGAAAATTCTTCTAATTATTTTATTTAAAAGATCAAAATTGGTCACTTATACTAACATAGTAACAACATTGTATTCTGGTTAAAATATGGCCTTGCAGTGAAAGGAATATATAGTCAAGAACAAACACAGTGAGATTTGTCATTAATCTTTTTCCTCTTCTCTCTAGTGATATGGTGCAGAGGAACGAAGTCTGCAGATGAAAAAAAAATTTTCATTTCACTAGAGCTGGACTTAGTCAAATCCACACCATCAATCACATGGATAAAATGTAGGCCAGGCTGCCAAGTGTTTTTCAAAATAGACAATAAATGAAATATAAGAAGTGAATATAACCAGGTATTTATAATTCTCACTTCTTAGTTGGCATAGCCCAACATTATTAAATATATAGACAATGTTTCCATTATTTGGGGGTTTCTTCTCTTTTTTTTTTCCATCTTCTCAACAGGGAATTTCGGTGTACATTTTTGCCCTTTGGCTTCATCTTTTAGTAGCTCGTGAAAAGTGATATGTAGGTGGTTTACGCTCAACGCCAGAATCAACATTCCTTCTGTTCCGAAAAGCTCAGGATTTGAAAGCGTTTTTCCTTCTCATAAGGATTTACTCAAGTATTTATATATCCTGTAATAGTTGGCGTCAGTAATATTATTCCTTCGTATTTTGGGATACTTTTATTTAGAATAACATGCTTCACAACCAGAGAAGCAAACTACCTATAAAGGAATAAATACAACTTTATTTCCAATTATTTTTCTTCACATCACTGTGGAAGTTGCATTTAAATATATTTCATTCAAAAGTCCTATTTTCCTCAAGGGGAAATTCTAGTAGTTCAAGGGGAACATGATATTTTTAGAACTGTTTAATCTTTCATTGAATGATGAAGATCCAATTCAAACGAAGAATATTCTTCATATACAAAATATTGATTCACTGTAAGTTTGAACTTAGTAACTTAGAACTTTAAGATTTGAGGAGGGGGTGGGTATCAGCTGTTACAAGCAGAGACATCAGGGAATTTTTATTCAAAAATAAGTGGACAGGGCTTCCCTGGTGGCGCAGTGGTTGAGAGTCCGCCTGCTGATGCAGGGGACACGGGTTCGTGCCCCGGTCCGGGAGGATCCCACATGCCGCGGAGCGGCTGGGCCCGTGGGCCATGGCCGCAGAGTCTGGGCGTCCGGAGCCTGTGCTCTGCAACGGGAGAGGCCACAGCAGTGAGAGGTCCGTGTACCGCCAAAAAAAAAAAAAAAAAAAAAAAAAAATAAGTGGACAGATAAAAGTCTTAGCTGCTCAAAAGCATAGAGGTATGCCTTAGAGTACACAGTATTTTTGCACATTTCTCTCAATCTTAAGAGGCTATATGATCAACAGATTTTTCTACAAAATAAAAGAAGCTAAGATTTTCAATAATTCCTCTTTTTTTTTTGGTTAAGCTATATTTTCTGAGCACAAACTAGTACACATCCCCTAACAGAAATAGCAATGTGTTTATGGGGAAAAGAAGACAGAGTATTTGAAATGGTGCCCTCATAGGAAACTTTAATATAAACCACTCTGCAGGATCAGGACATATCCACTTGAGATTTAAAAAAATTGCATTCCTAACTACAAAATGGTACAAGGTATTAGAAATAGGTAATGGTCTTTAATATCTGTGACCCAAGCATCTGACGAAGACAAACTACTCAAAATTCTACAACACGGTACATGAGTTTGCACAAATTGGATTGTTGTTTTTCATTAGATCATGTATTGCTCGCAGGCAAGAGAGCCTGTATTAGCCGTCCACACTGGTCTACCCCTGCCAGTGTGAGGAATATACCATGAGCCACAGACACACTTAAAGTCAGGAAATAGGAAACATTTGGGGTGAGCCTTTGGCATAAGGCAATTCTCTGATGCTTTCTGGTTACATCGTGATATTGATACATAAAGCATAAACATTAAATGTTCATTATGATCTAAACCTCCTTTTTCTTAATATGGTTTTGTTAAAGGCCCCAGTGCTTACAACATCGCACAAGAGCCACCATTAGCCTATGGCCTGTGCTCAGTGTCACTGGCTCCTTCATTCTGGCAAAAATACATTGAATGAACACTGTGTTAGGAGAATTTCCATTTCTGGTTTGAGTAAATTAACATCTGATTCATACTTTAAGCATTTTGTTCTTTGAAGGAATAAAGCATATATCCTTCTTTCAGTCAGGGCTATATAAACATCATCTTGAAGACATATTTATTAAAGAAAAGAATTAATTATTTCTTAAAAGTCCTGGCCAGGTCTACCCTAATAAAATTTCTTTTGGATCACAAATGTTGACAATCTCTAATGTTCTTTTGATGAATACCGGAATGTGTGAGGAGGCCCCACGGTGGCATGGTTGACTTTACATTGCAGAAAGAGTGGAGCTTGGCTCTCAAAGCTAAGTCCGATGCAAATGAGCCACTCTTGTTTTCCGCCTACCTGAGCATGGCGGGAAATTGCCCCCTGTCCCCTTCAGGCAGAGCACAGTCCACGGCAGTGTGATCAGTTAGAGGGCAGCGCAGCTCTGCTTTCTCAGGCTGCTGGTATTTTTTACAGAGCTAACCTATGCTCAGAATCTGTTTTTAATTATTATGTTTCAAGAAAAACAAAGTGCCATTCATGCAAACCAAAAGGAAGTTACAAGCCCGGGGCTCAAAGCTGAAAATGGTCAATTGAATTAGCATGCTTTTCGTACGTGTGAGTAGAAATGTACAGGTAACTACATGAGCAGGCTGGCCATTTAACATAGTATTTTAACATGCTTATGAAAAGCAAAATACCTGTATTTGTGGGCAGGGACCTATGTGCAAAAGCACTTTTGAGTTCCAAGAATGTGTGCACCTTCTGAAAAAAGAAGCAAGAACCTTGCAAGTTCATCTTGCGTGTATGGTGTCTGGACCACAATAACACTCAAGAAATAGCTTTTGTGTGTGTGTGTGTGGTATGCGGGCCTCCCTCTGCCGTGGCCTCTCCCGCTGCGGAGCACAGGCTCCAGACGCGCAGGCCCAGCGGCCATGGCTCACGGGCCCAGCCGCTCCGCGGCACGTGGGATCCTCCCAGACCGGGGCGCGAACCCGGTTCCGCTGCATCGGCAGGCGGACGCGCAACCACTGCGCCACCATGGAAGCCCCAAGAAATAGCTTTTGAACATGTTAATGTATAAATGAACGTGAAAACATGAATTGTGTACAATACTAAAGAATTCATTTTTTTTGCATTTGAGTGTGTGTTTTTCTTTTTTTTCCCCTCACTCTAGGTATGTATTATAAAAACAGTGACTGTATATGGTGAAAATTCAAGTAGAAGGATACAAAAGTCTTTCCCCCTACCTAATGGCCCCATTCCCATCTTTCTTTCTCTAGCATTGCTACTAAAATTGTGTTCATTTTTAACAAACTGGATCACCTTTTATGTACTATTTTGCACGTAGTTTTATTCCATCTAATATTTTTTGGAGATTTTTCCACATTTACCCAGATTACCGCCTTTACACACATATACTTATTTAATTCTTTTAAAATTTGACTCTAAATATTCTAGTCTACTACATGGCTAAACAATAATTAATTTCCAGTTCCTAGAAGATAGGCAATAGTGTTGCCTCCAATTCTTTTTTTAAATTAATAGCTACAAATAATGATGAACTGAATATATTTTTATGCAACTATGTCAGAATATACGTAGAATAACTTACTAAAACTGAAATAGGTGCATCAAAGGAATATGCATTTTTAATTTGGAGAGCTATTGCTAAACTGCCATTCCACCGCAGTCTATGAGAACACTCGCTTTTCTGCAACTTGGTCAAACTGCGGTAACAAACTTTTAATCTTAGCTAATCTGAAAAGTAAAAACAAATACTAATTCATTGTTATCTTAATTTGAATTTCTATCATAATTATTCAGGTTGAGCATTTTATATTTATTGACCAACTTTGTTTCTTTCTTTTTGAATTGCCCAGAAATGATTTTTTTTAAGATATCAGATGACAATCTGTGCTGTGTGATCAGATACCGTAACTGAGAAGAAAGACATTTCCAATACCAAGATGGAAATGCTCTTTTCTTCCCATTGTACAAGTATTATGCAGTTCAAGCCAATTTTAGAGAACACTCTCTGAAAGCTACCAAGACATAAAATGTGGATTTTTCTCCGGAACCAGCTGCAATGAACTACAGAAAATGGAACCTTCTACTCACTGGATATATCTTTGCTGTTATCCTCAAAAGATGAAATTCCAGAGATAGCATTGTACATTCATTGTGGTATGTGTCTTTTATTTTATTTATTCATTAACTTTTAGTTATTGATGGTTTATTATGTACAAAACCATCAATATAGGATCTAGAAAGGCAAGTAATCAAATAAAATAAGACAAAGAATTAGCCATAATTTTTCCTCTTAAGGCATTTAGAGTGTTTCTGAGAACAAACAGGAGAGGAAAATAAATAATAGGTTTGGGATCTTACTTGTGTACTAAGGAGTTTGGACTTCACCTGAGGCAAGAAAGTGACTGCAGATAATTAACAGTATTCAAATTACTCTTTAAGCAAATTCTTCGAAAATCCATGTAGATGAGAGGAGAAGGACTAGAGGTGGAGAAACTAATTAGGAGGCTATTATCTCTCACAGGTGACAGATAATCAAGGTCAAGACAACCACAGTGGCAAGGGAAGTGGCATGCTGGCAACTACCAGGCGGATGCTAGGGGGATGTACAATTGTCAGGAGCTAATCCTGGACGGTTAGAACCATCAAAGCCAAGGAAGGATTAGGCCCAAGAAGGAGGGGACATTAAGAACGTAAAATGCTACAGACTAACAGAATCCTTACACTAGACCATCTTTATTCATCCTAGTGGAAATGAGAACATGTCATTATTACCTTTGTCCAATCAGTACATGCTTATTGAATTCCCGCTGTGCCCAGACACTGTGCTATGTGTTGTTGATAAAATGGTGAACAAAATCGATAAGGTCCTTACTATCACGTAACATTAAATCTATCGGAGAGAGTATCGAATCGAAAGCAAAAATGACACCTCCTTTTTGCTCTGGGAGAACCACCCCTCAGCCTTTGTTAGCCCGTGTGCCTTAAGTAAACCGAACCCTCCCGCAGACCTGAAATGGTGTATCTGAACTAAGCCCAGACCCATGGGAGGAAGGGAGGGTGCCTTCCTCCCTCTGGCCATAGTCAATGTCCATGGATAGGTAGGATCCATGGGGGCCGAACGTAGCTGCAGAAATTTCATTCTGAGCCTTTTGTTTCCGATCTCAGAGAAGCAGACTGTCTCCCTTACACGGTGGGTACTTGGAAGTATGAAGAACCAGAGCTGTGGCCGCCAACCATGGAGTCAACCTTGTCTGCAGTAAGTAGAAAGCAGAGCCAAGAGTTGCAGAGAAAAACCATGTCCTGATGATGTCATTTGAGTCTGGTCAAGCTCTGACCAAAGCTAGATTTATTCTTGAACTTTTGGGTTAGGTGAGGCAATAAATTCTATTTTAGTTCAAACCAGTTTGGTTTGGATTTTCATTCACTTGTAATCAAAAAAACGTCTAACCATTACAACTCAGCTCTAAAAAAATGTCCTGTCCTTCTTTTCCCCAGATGGCAAAAAGTTTTAAAATTACTTGTCTCTGAACATTTTATTGCAAAACTATGGTGTATTACAAAATTTAAAGCATTTGAAATCTAAGAAGGATGGTATTTCCGTAGAAATAATTAAATGACGATCTAAGGAAAGTTATAGTATCTTCCAGTCTGTTTTAAATTATGGTATAAAGTTCGCAGCTGTATGTTCTTCAATTACCAGAACTCAGAGAAGTCTGGTATTTAGGCCATTACAAACCTACATTTATACCTCTTTTGAGGTAGCAAGAATGTTACTGAGTAACTATTTTATTGAAAAATGGCTAAAGTTTACTTTTTATCTTTAGGTAAAATATTTTTTAAAATTAAATAAATTAAAAAATTTTATTTTGGAAAATCTCCCATTTCAGTGGAGAAGGTAAACACATAAACCCCTAAATGCACTGAAATCAGTGCATACTTTGCCTTAATCTTTATGTTTTAAGCATTGTACATTGAAATGTCTTTCATCTGGAAGCAATGATGACACTGATTGAGTATTCTGAGGAATTTCTTTGTACAGTACCTGGTTATCATTCAGAATCAGCTTGGAAATGCCGTATTTGACATAATCAGACTTTCAGACATGAGTAAATACAGTGATGCCTGCCTAACCCAGAATTTCCCTCCCATGAAGGTATAACTTACGTAGTCTTACTTGTTATGGTTTTGGAGCAACCACAAGGATTTCAATTCCACTATTCTGTGTTCTTTCCTTTGGGAATAGTTAGAAAAAGAAGGTAACAGCACTTGACCACAGAAAGGGAACATAACATTGTAGAATGTTTTTTTCCCTAATGAAGATGTGAGAGAGAAAGAGAATTGAAAACAATCACCCAAGCTTCCTCAGCCCAATTTTTAACATATCAGCTAAGTATGAGGGTGAAAACATCACCTTTTCTAACTACCTCACAGGCTTATCAGGAAGAGTAAACAAAATAACTTTTATGAAAGTGGCTTGCCCATTTTCAACTGCTAGACAAAGTTAGTCATACTTCCTGTTTGGGTTTCCTAGAAGCAATGTGTGGTCAGGGCCAGTTGGTCAGGCTGTACATCGCACAAGGGTGTCATAGCATATCATGCCGATTTCTATATCTCTGTCAATAATTTTCTGGCAAATGGGACTAAAGAGAGTCTTGTTCTGATAAACTCTGTGTGTTACAACAATGTTCCAACAGGAAGGGGTGCCTTTTTAAAATTCTCACAAAGACCCTTTCTACAGTGATAGAGGAAGCATGGTCTTGGCCTCCTTTCTCTCCCTTTCTCCAAGCCAACATTCACACTACGATCTGATAATTGCTGCTAAAATGCAAACTTTAGGACTATCACTCTGCCAAAATCCATACAATGACTCTTCCATTGGCTTCAGGGTAATGTCCAAATGTCTAAACTTGACAAGATTCTGGGCCCCTCACCTGCCCAGTCTCGTTGATCCTTGCCAGCTCCACCTGTGCTCCAGTGTGAGGAGGTACCTACAGCTCCCCGAACAGTATGTGCTTTCTTGTCTCTGAGTCCGAGGAAATACTCCTCATGCCTGAAACATCTTTCTGCCCCTCTTCTCCTACATGCAGCTCAGAGGTCACATGAGGCTTCCTCTAGGAAGCCCCTTTTACTCAACCCTAGAGGAACCTTTGTTTGTTCCTATGTTCTACCTTGCAGTAATCTTGTTAGTCATTCAACTCCCTCAAGTAGATCATGAGTACTCGGACAGAGCACGCGTACCCCTCACCTGTGTGCCTGGCACATGTTACACCCGACATATATTTGCTGAATGAAATGAGGTCTGGCTTCTAGTGCTGGATGTGCTGCTTATTTGCCTTGGGACCTTGAACATGTCACTCAATCTATGTCCCACTTTCCTGCTAGAACAATAGAAGTTGAATTAGCCAATCCATAAAGAAGAACATTTAGACTTGCAAATATGCCGTAAGTTTTTCTCACCTAAATTCAGAATATTCTATCTTTGCTGCTGAAATAGAAAAGAAAAGGGGGAGGGATATTTTGGTGGTTGAGACCTAAATACACATGAAATGTGTGTGTGTGTGTGTGTGTGTGTGTATGTTGCCTTCTTACTATTAAATTTCCTTGACCAGCTTTAAGAAGTTTTCTACCAAATGATCATGGTAATGAAAATGCTTGGCAAGTGAAATTCAGTTATTTTACAGTGGTCTAACAGTTTCCAAATGCCAAATGTAATAGGTGTTTGCCATTGCACATAATTCACTGGATCCTTATTTCATTTTTACTACTAATTTATGGATTGAGCTTCAGGGTAAATGGCTTCAACATACATTCTGTGACTGTTCTGGGACTGGGAAATGGGGATCAGTACAATTATCTCATTAATTTGAAAGTCAATATACAGAACTCAAGTGCCAACTCCTTCTGGGAAGTGATGTCTTAATCTTAATCATCCCAGGGATTCTGGAATGTGGGCAAAGCAGCGTATCATTAGAATCTGGGTGGAAGTAGCAAAAAAGTACAAAAGGGGCTCTTGGAATTGGAAAGCGATGGTAGGAAGGCAAGAAGTGAATCACAGAGAGCAGCTGAAAGAAGAGAAAGCCCATGGTGCCTTGAGATTTAACAGTTTGAGCGATCCTATCGCGTAAACAGTGCTGATCGGTGTTTTGTGATATGTCCTTTTTTGTACCTACAGGATGGGAATGCTTTTGCAACCCCTGCCAATTAAGATACGTTATGGAGGGTGATGCCCAGAAGAATCCATTAACTTCTGTGGATATTCACTATACAAGTTTTGTTGAGCCTTATTTTCTGTAGGTTATATTATAAAAACAATATTTTTCCCAAATTAAAAATTACAGTAAAACACTGAATCTGGCTTTCAACATATACATGTGGTCTTCCTACAACTATGAGAAATATATTCTTTGGAGGATTTGGCCCTTCAATTTAGAATCATGGATGGGTTGGGTGTTGAAGAAGCAGCATGACAACCGGAAAAGGAAATGCAGCAGAGCTACATATGATTTAGAATTATTTCTGAGTAAAATCCTTGAGTTATTGAAGAGTTCGTCTCAGATGAGATGAACACAAAACCACTGACTGCACAGGGCGGTCACACATATTTCTAAAGTGAATACTGGACTGAAAGTATCAGTTGTTTTATAGGTGACAGCCAGGGTCATAAATGCATCCACCTGCTTGCGGAGAAAGGAGCATATTTTACTACCATGTCACCCTTTATAGAGTCACACAAACAGGCATCTGACATATATTCCAGTTGAATAAATCAGTGATTTTTAAAGACCTGTCAGTGAACCGGTGCCAGACTAACGAGAGAAGAATCGTGCAAGGAGCGTGTTATAAATCAATCCACCTGAGTCTCTTTCCGGTCCTTCTGGATTAGAATCTGGGGGCAGGGTAGGTGGGGGAGGTACAGGAATCTTTATTTTAAAACAGCTTTGGTGGTAATTCATTTGACCAGGTTTTGGAACCAGTGGACTAAGTCATATTTCATGTGTTAGTAGCTGTACAATGAACTCTCGCCTCACCATGATATTGTATGTAATACTCTTTTCTGAGAAAATAACTGAAAAACTTGATAACAGCAATTCTCTGTAGAAAGTAAGCATTAAGGGACCAAGAAACACAGTATCAGAACTGGGACATCAATTGCCTATCTTCTGCAGATTAAAGACTTTTTATCTGTGGAATCTTAATTGCCCTTTTGGCTGGGCCCTGAAATTGGAATCTTCCCGAAGTGAAGGTACATTAGTAGACTTTTACTCACTTTCTGGAACGAAATGGAAAAGTCTGTATCCATTCACACTAGAAAAAAAAATGTTCTCTTTAAGTCAACATGTCTTAACACTTCAAAATAGGGAGACTTTACTACTGCACAACAGAAAACATTTCCAAAGAAGTTGAATGACCTGCAGTAGCTCATGCCTTGCCATGATTCTCCCAAGCACCCATATTTTTATGGGTGTGAATGTAAAGGTGAGCAAATAAATTCTCGCAAATATAAAGGTGTGAATCTAAAGGTGAGGCTTTCACCCACTTTCTTGATGTCAAGATAATGGAAGTTGGGGAGACGCTCGAATGCCAGACTGTTAATCTGTATCAGAAAAACACTGTTCAATTTGGAGTTTTATAAATGTACATGGAAAAATGATTGGAAAAAAGTCTTTAGCAGGAGTTACTTTTTCTTCAACTCATGAGAATGTGGACTTTCATTCATACTGTGCCGGCGATGGGTCAGGCACCCTGAGCAGCCTGCACACACAACTGGAGTTATTCACATTTAATTACATCTTTCCTGCCCACTAAACAATTATTTGCAAAACCTGAATAGAAGTAAGTGATATATTTATTCAAATAATTTTTTCTTGACGATCTTGTTTAACACTATGTTATGCTCTATTAAGGATTTTTTAAAGTTCTGTACAGGCCTTCTCTTCTAACAGTTTACAACCCATAACTGGTACAAATGATGGCAGAAAATAAATGCTTTACTTTCAGCTTCCTGGCTTCCTTATAAGAAAGAGAAGGACAGTTGTGAGAGGAGTCAAAGAAATACAGGTACAAGTTCTCTCCCAGGAGCTCTATGCGGATTGATAAAGTGTGTTGTTTCTTTTAAATCAGCAGAGAGATAGTTTGAAAATGATTTATTAGCCCATGAAAT
Organism: Physeter macrocephalus; assembly: GCF_002837175.3. Taxonomy (NCBI): domain Eukaryota; kingdom Metazoa; phylum Chordata; class Mammalia; order Artiodactyla; family Physeteridae; genus Physeter; species Physeter macrocephalus. The sequence continues at coordinate 84,899,872 of NC_041223.1, forward strand.
GGAATCCCTTGACCATTCATTACAACAGGTCTCTTACATCCCTTCAACATCGTTCCAAACTCACCTGTCACAAATCCAGCCCAGCTGAAATCCAACCCTCCCCAGGTCCCAGCCTGCACCAGAGCAGCTGAAGGTGGCTGGAGAACAACTCACACACTGATTCTTTTCCCTTTAAATTCACCTTCGTGTTTCTCTCCGAACTCTCCTCCTCTCTGACTTTTTCAAATCTTTTTCTCTCCCCCTCAAACTCCTACACCTTTTCCATCCTCACTTTCAAGTGCAATTTTTAAAAAATTTCACAGGTATTTCGATAAACTATTTCTGCCTTACAATGTCCCCCAAATTAATGGCTTAAAAATACATTTGAACCCTGAGCATCCGGTGCCGGGGGTTTCTTAGAGTGTGGCAGTGGGTTCGAAGAAGAAGGCAGCAGAAGATGACGACTTCTTAAGGCTCAGGCTTGGAAAGCCCAGAATGTCATTCCCACATTATACGATTAGTCAAAGCAAGGCACAAGGTCAGGAGGATTCAAGAGAAGGAAAAGAGATGCAACTTCTTGATGTGAGAATCTGCGTGTGAATACAGGGTTGAGAGGAACAGTTGGTAGACGTAATTAAAAACTATCTACTACGACTAATTACATATTAGTTACCGTGCCCTACACCACACCCAGCACCTTACCCATATCTGTGGCCCCGCGTCCACACTCCCTCATGTGACTGCTAATGAATGCTGCCACACCTAACGAAGGCCAATCCCCTCCACTTTTACAATAGAATCCACTTTCACCTACTCACGGTCACTGTTTCAGTAACTTCTTTTCTATCCCCTGCAGCATCAACTTTTTTTCTTCTCCACTATGTAATTCCTGTTGGCAAACACACGTAATTTCTCTCCTCCTAAAAAACAACCAAGGAAACCAAAATTTCTCTCCTGAATCCGTATCTCCCTACAGATATTATTCTTTTCGGTTACGCTATATAGCAAAACTCCTCATTTTCTTCAATCCCTCTTTGTCCATCCTCTCTTGAACCCACTCCAATCAGGTTTTGTTCCACCAAAACAGCCCTTCCCTCTATAACCATATCTTCCAGTCTTCAAAATGCAACAATGTACAATTCTCTGTTCTCATCTCACTTGACCTCTCTGGAACATTGGGCTCAACGGATCCCTCCTCCTTGAAACGCTTTTTTTTTTCTTCTTGGCTTCAAAAGCATTACACTTTCCTGATTTTCCTCCTACTTCAGTAGTGGCTTTTTTTCAGTCTGCTTTGTTGATTTCTTCTCATTTCCTCAATCTCTGCTCCAAGGCTCAGTCGTTGGTTCTTTTCTCATGTTTATTTACTCACATCTCAAGATTTTTAAACCTTTTTCTATATCTATATCTATATTCTGAAAACTCTAACACTTATATCTCCAATCCAGACCTCTTTCCCAAACTGCGGATTATAGCTAATGGCCCACTTGATACTTTTACCTGGACATCTAATCAGAATCTCAAACTAGTGTCCAAAAGTGAACTGCTAATCATGTCCCCAAGTGGTCCTCCCACAGATTTCCCATCTCAGTAAATGACATCTCATCTTTCCAGTTGCTCTGGCCAAAAACGTGGAATAATCTTGGGTTCTCTCTTTTTCTCACAATCCTCGTTGAGTTTGTCCTCAAATCCTGTTGGCTCTTCCTTTAAAATGCACTCATAATCTGAATACTTCTCACCGTCATCTCTCACATAAATTTTTCTAAATAATGCCCATTCTTGCTTCCTTCTGGTCTATTCTCACTTCAGTAGACAGAGGGATATTTTTTAAATGTAGGTCAGATGATCCCACTCTTCTGCTTTAAACCCTTCAGTGATTTCCTGTTTCACTCAGAATAAAGGAGCATGTCCTCACAGTGACCTCCTATGTCCTACAGTCTGTCCTGATATCCTGTCATTCTGTGCCTGCGATCTCATCTCCCACCATCCTGCCCCTTACTCATTCACTCCAGCCACACTGAACACCTTTCTGTCCCCTGCCCACCAGGAATGCTCTCACCACAGGGCCTTTGTACTTGCTATGCCCTCTGCCTATAAAGCTCTTTCACCCTCGCCCCTCTGGACATAGCGTTGATTCTACTTGTCTATTCATTTATAGCATGTCTCTCTCCATCACAATATAAGCTCCACCAAGGCAAGCACTTTCATCAGTTTTGTTTGCTGTCCTATCCCTGACACCAAGAATAGCAGTGCTGCACTGTAGGCACTCCATTAATAGGTGTTAGAATGAGTAAACTTCTATTTCCTTTTCCTGTTTGTTTCATTTGTTTTTATTTTTTTATTTTTATTTTTATTTTTTTTTTTTAACATCTTTATTGGAGTATAACTGTTTTACAATAGTGTGTTGGTTTCTCCTTTACAACAAAGTGAATCAGTTATACATATACATATGTTCCCATATCTCTTCCCTCTTGCGTCTCCCTCCCTCCCATCCTCCCTATCCCACCCCGTTTCATTTGTTTTTAAACATAGTTAATTCTTCTGGCCCTTTGAAATGTATTTTATCTTATGATGAATTATGAGATAGAAATCACTAACCAGTTCTTTCAACACTTTCGGGTGAGGCTAAATTGTGATGCTTATTCTGTTTTATATTTATCATTACAGGAATCTGTCTGTCCTTGCACTTCTTTCATGCTGCTGGAGTTAATGTGGCTTTGTTAATTAACAAATCATAGTCACCCTCTCTTCTCAGTCCTAAATTTCTCGTTTTCCCTTGCTCATTCTTAGTTCGATATCTCTGCCAAGTCACTCACATGCTCCATGCTGATTAGCTGAGTCACAAGAAGCAGGATCTAGTTTAGACAGTTTCCACATATCCTTTTCTATGTACTATTTCCCACTTACATTTTCTCTCCACTTCTAGGATTTGGGTGTTTCTGGCTTGCCTCTTGGGATGGACCTGATGTCTCCTTCTCTTTCCTTTACCACCAATTCTGCTTGCCTTCCTGGAATTGAACTTTATTTTATCACACAGTTTCCAATTCTGTTTGATCATCTGTCTTTGGAGTCTGCTATCCACTCAGGTGAGACCTTCCTCTGCATGAACAGAGCCATGCCCCCAACAAAGAGCAATGATGCCAGCCTCTGGACATGCTTTTAAGGAATGGGTGCAAATCTGGTTCTTCCAGATGAATTTTATAGTTTTGTCATTTTTGCTTAAAGTGTTTCATTGGGATTTTGTTAATATTAGAGCATTTTATAAGTTGGGAAGAGTTGTTAACATCTTTTCAAATAAGAACATTTTATTTCTTATTCAAATTTTCCTGTAAATAGTTGACTAAAGTATAGTTTTCAAAAAATTGGTAATGTGTCTCATTAAGGGTAAGATTGGGTATTTACATATTCATTGCCATTGTGAATAAGAGCTTTTTTCATTGAGTTTATGGGTAATATATGAGACAGTATGTCTGTATTTGGGGAATTTTGGAGGGGGGACATCCGGGCATCTTTAAAAATTCTTCATCATAAAAGCATTTTAAACTAATTTTCAGTATTATAATGTATGTAATAACTTTGACTATTTATGCCTTTGTTCAAGTTGGATATATAAAGAGCTTCTTTATAACAAAGAACTGAATAACAAAAAATTCTGTATAACAAGAATAACATAGAATCTTGTTGAGGTTTCATAGAAAGAAGAACCTTGATTTTAATGATATGTATTCTAAGATTTTATGAGCTCTTTGTGTATATTTGTCAGTTGGTCTAAATTGTAGGACATTCACATATTACCCATGTCACTCCATCACTGCCTCAAACACAACATACTGACCCTATAAACAATGACTATTTTAAAATAGAAATTTAAAAATTTAAATGATTTAGTGGAAATGGACCTGGAAAAATAACTAGAGTTTCACATCAGTGTTGCACTTTCTCCTATCATTGTGTCAAGAAATATACTTGGAAATAATTCAATGTGCAACTTTTTCATGGAGCGCTTGGCTGCACTGTCTGAGTGAGGGAAGCCTCAAGAGGCTTTGAGCTAGCTCTGAAGAGGTGGAACCGGCGTGAATCTACTGCTTCAGAGTTGAGAAGTTTTATACCCTTTTGAGAAACTCAAAATGGAAGCAATAAAAGTTGGTGGCAGAAAAATAGCCAGTCTCACATGTTTATACCTTCTCTCACTCTCTTTTTTAAAACCGAAGTATAGTTTATTTACAATATTATATTAGTCTCAGGTATACAGCATAGTGATTCAGTATTTTTGCAGATTATATTCCATTATAGTTTTTTACAAGATAATGGCTATAATTCCCTGTGCTCTATAGTAAATCCTTGTTGCTTATCTATTTTATACATAGTAGTTTGTATCTGTTAATACCATACCCCTCATTTGTCCCTCCCCCTTCCCTCTCCCCTTTGGTAACCACAAGTTTGTTTTGGATGTCTGTGACTTCGTTTCTGTTTTGCATACACATTCATTTGTATTACTTTTTAGATTCCACACGTAAGTGATATCATGCAGTATTTGTCTTTATCTGGCTTATTTCACTAAGCACAGTACCCTCTAGGTCCATCCATGTTCCTGCAAATGGCAGAATTTTATTCTTTTTTATGGCTGAGTAATATTTCATTGTATATACCACATTTTAATCCAGTCATCTGTTGATGGGTTGCTTCCATGTTGACTACTGTAAATATTGGGTGCTATGAACATTGGGGTAAATATGTCTTTTCAGATTAGTGTTTTCATTTTTTCCATATATATATCCAGGAGCAAAATTGCTGGATCACATGGTAGTTCTAATTTTACTTTTGTGAGGAACCTCCATACTGTTCTCCATAGTGGCTGCACCAATTTACATTCCCACCAACAGTGCAAGAGGGTTCCCTTTTCTCCACATCCCCTGCAGCATTTGTTATTTGCAGGTTTTTTGATGACAGCTCTTCTGACCCATATGAGGCGATATCTCATTGTTGTTTTGACTTGCATTTCTCTAATAATTACCGATACTGAGCATCTTTTCATGTGCCTGTTGGTCCTCTGTATGCCTTCTTTGGAAAATGTCTATTCAGGTCTTCTGCCAATTTTTTGATTGGGTTGTTTGGTCTTTTTGATATTGAGCTGTATGAGCTGTTTGTATATTTTGGACATTAACCCCTTGTCAGTCATGGTCATATCATTTGCAAATATTTTCTCCCATTTAGTAGGTTGTCTTTTCATTTTGTCAATAGTTTCTTTTGCTGAGCAAAAGCCTTTAAGTTTAATTAGGTCCCTTTTGTTTATTTTTGCTTTTATTTCTTTTGCCTTAGGAGACTGATCCAAAAAATATTGCCACGATTTATGTCAGAGTGTTCTGCCTATGTTCTCTTCTAATTTTATGGTTTCCGTTCTCACATTTAGATCTTTAAACCATTTGAGTTTAATTTTTTATCTGGTGTGAAGGAATGCCCTCATCTCAGTGTTTTACATATGGGTGTCCACATACCTTTTCTCTTAACCTTTCTCTATTGGAGAAAGACTGGTGCTGCCCAAGATAACCTCATAACCAGAATACCCCAAATAGAAATAGGGCTACCTAAGAGCAACCTCACCAGGAAAACACTGGATTTACTCATTAAACAGTTAATATAATTCTAAGAGCATGGTTTGCTAAGCATCGGAAAAGAGATTTAAATAAGGATCCATTAGGACGCTTTTGCAGGGAACATTCCGGGAGCACATGCACACACAGACACACACACACACACACACACACATACCTTGGTAATTCTGCTTTTGTTAGACTAGGAAAATTGCATTCTTTAAACATGCAACACTTGATGATGGAGCCAGATGTCAAAAAGCATGTGGATTTGGAGAAGGATAGAATCTTAAGATTGAAGATTTGCCATGGAAAATCCAAATACAGATCAAGGAATTTTTTTAAGGAAAACTTTTAACAGCCTATTGTTTGTAGTCTGTTTCGGAGATAAGATATCCTAATACTGTGAAAACAGTCATTCTTCTGAGAGTAAGATTGATTATAAAACCTATTTTTTCATCACCACTGTATTAACAGTAATCAACTGGCTGTACTGGCATTCATATTGTCAGGTTGAACATATACACAATCCTTTTCCCCAGTTCCGATAATGTAACAAAGTCCACTTTCTCCAAAGTCTAACTAACATCACACAGTGAGGCTGACATCTTTGTTAGTTTTACTTTAGATTCTCTGCTGGTGTAAAAGTGTTTTATTTTACATCTCTGAGTACAACTTTGGTTTGGGGAAAACATGGAGGTTTATAAGGGCTGTGTGTAAAGGAAGGGGCTCATTAATAAACACATTTCACTTTAGGATTTTAAGGAAAGCTATCCAAAAATTGCAGCACGATGATAAGCTGACACATTGTTTTGTCTAAATAAATCCATGTGTTGGAGAGCTGATTCTAGGACATCTTCCAAAGCTACAGACCTTTGGTGTTGCCCTTGCTGCGTGCATGTGCACAGCTGAGCCAGCAGGCTATGCTGCTTTGACTCAAAGAGCGGTCCATATCCAGGCATTAAGTCACTATACCGGACACGCACCACTGGAACGCTGTGACCTACATACAGCTTATGTGGTTTACATTTTCAGTAACGGGGAGGCAATTTAATTGTCTGACTCAATTACAGTAAGTGAGAACCAGCCTGCCAAGTCTTCAGTCACCTCCTGAAAATGGACCCCTCAAAGTCAGGCCAGATTCTCGAAGGAGAAGCTAGGTCAGTGAAGCTGCTGATGAAGCATGTGTGTTCCAGTGTGTATCTTGAGAAAACTGCTGCTTTTCCTTGATCCTCTATTTCCAGCTCTCTGAAACAGGTCAAACTCTAGCATCAACAGTACAATTGAGTTTGACTCTAGCAGAATGGGAATCCCATTTTGGGCAACTGTTTCTTAGAGTAAAGCCAAAAGAAATATTGACCAGTAGGAGGAACAAAAGTAAAGCTGGGTTTTGATTAAGTTGGAAAGTGTACATTTTCTGAGCAGCACTGTTGCACTTGGAATTTTATATTAGTCTTAATCTCCACTGGAAAGGGGTAGCCTGGGCTCTGGAGACTACCCCATGTCCTCCGTGGTCAACTGACTAAAGATTGGTTTGTCAAGGGACTCCTCCTTTGATCTGCCCAAAGTGGCTTCTGACCAGAAGGTGCACGGGGCCCTTAGCCAGAGAACTGCTGCTTAGCGAGAAACAGCCCAAGTGTCTACTAAGAAACAACTAGTCTAACTCTCAGCTCCTCATGAAATGAAAGGAATCTGTTCACATCTCTTTCTTGGAATGTGCCAAGCAGTACGCATTCAATTTGATGTTTTCCCCTCTTCGGCAGCTATGTTAAAAGATTATTGGAGAAAATTCTTGGGAGCGATGATCAAGACTGACATCTACTAGGAGAAGTCCTAGAGAAATGCAGATAAAATTCTAGTAAGAAAAGTAAAACTAGAGTGAGAGGAGATCCTTTTTTTTAATCCACCAGTTCTGAAAACAAATAATTCTGCAGTACTTATAGTAACTATGGAAATACCAGCAACTTGATAATAAGCAGTAATAACACTGACACTTGTTAAAAGTACTAATAATTATGATGGAAACTTGTTCCTCTTTCCCGCACATGCTGAGTTTATGAAGTTAAGGGGGGACCGAGAGTGGGGCAGGTGACGAGGCTGTGAGAGAACAATCTGACCTGAGGCCGATGTTTTCCTTCTTTTCATTTTAAAATTTTATTTTATTTTATTTTTAACTGTGGTAAAAGACATCTAACATAAAATTTACCACCTTAACTATTTTTAAGTGTATAGGTCAGTAGTCTTAAGTACGTTCACACTGTTTGCAACCAATCTCCAAAACTCTTTTCATCTTGAAAAACTGAAATTCTATACCCATTAGACAACAATGACTTGCTTTTTTTTTTTTCAAATCAATGTTATATCTCAGAAATTATCGTCAGTGAGTACAGAACAGAGAATTTATTTTTTAACCCAGTAAGATCTGTATAGGCACAGTAAAAGGCCTTTTGCTACTAATAAGGACTTCAAATTATTTGAAGAGGTTAAAATACTTATAACTTGTAAGTCCAAGCACTGCATTTTCTGTTTTATCAATGTCTTTAGAACCACATGGCTATATTTGAAAGACTATTGGGCCAGGAATTACCATAATTTAGATTCTATGACATTATGTCTATTCAAAATATGATATAGAGAGGATGCAATAAAATATAATAAACTTGTAAAGCAGATATGCCATTACCCATCCCCACCAAAGGGTTGAAGCTGTTCTACTTTATGAGGAGACTATTAATCAATGCCACCTGGCTCTATCAGAGTCTTCACTTCCCTTTCCAAAGAGTACGTATTTTCAATAATATCCCAGAATTTGTTAACAATTCATTAATGTTAAGTATATTTTGTTTTGGAAATTTTATGCTTTGAAAGATATTCTTCAAATCATTGGGTCCACACAGTTTTGGGGGGAGAGTGGTAGGGCCTGGGGAAGTGTGATTGAGTGTAGTGGCCCTGGGTTTGGGGTCACTGCAGATGAACCTGTGTTTGGACCCAAGCTCTGCCATTTTGCAACCATTGGTTATACCTTTCCGTTTCTACTCCTCAGTTTCCTTGTCTATTAAATGGGTGGGAAAAAAACTAATGAAATAATACTCTCAGCTCTCAGCATGGGATATAGGAAACAGTTAACAAAAGTTACCAATTATTATTATCTTAAAAATAAGCAAATCAGCATGTACACACACACACACATTGTCCTTTGCCCGGCCATCAGTACTAGAATCTCCATGTACTTCTTTAGCATAAGAGCCTGTAACATTCTTGTTCTTAGATGAAATTAACATAATACTAACCAGATGAAGTAAGGGACCATCTATAGAATGTGGTTTCAATGTTCCTGGAAGACCCCTCCTCACATGCTGAGGGCTGATGTTCCAAAAACTATCAGCTCCATCTTATTTAATTTCATTTCATAGTATGTTTAAATTTAAGTTTGAACAAATCCTCCCCTTCTTTCTCTCTTCCTCTTCTTTTCCCTCTCCGTCACCTTTTCTCTTCCCCTATCTGGGATGTCTTAGTGGGCTTCTCAACATTGCTATAAATGGTAGGAAGCTGGCAACAGCTGTCCAGGGTCAAGATTCACTGAGCAGGTCTAAAAAGTTGGCTTTACCATCTGCCAATTATTCTTTAGTTAACATTAAGATGAAAATATTTTTGGAGGAATAGACTTTAAGCTCTAGGTGATAGCAGTGTGTTTTTATTTTCTTCATTTTCTTTTGTTTTTTTTCTTTTTCTTTCTTTTTTTTTTTTTTTGCAATGAACATGTATGACTTTCACAATCAGAAAAAAAAGTGTTTAAGAAAAAATAAAGAAAGAAATTGATAGCATGATTTAGAGAGTGCAAATTCAGGCCAGGAATCATTTGTTCCCTTTCTACTTCTTCTACCACAGTCCCTAAGGATTTAGGCTGTATGACTTGGATAACTTTGTTATGTATTTCATTGTTCTTGACTTTCATCATGACATTTCTGACAGTTTCCTGGGAGATAAAAAAGTCTATGAAGTACATTGATACAAAACATATATATATTTTTTCCTTTCTGGGGTTTGTACAGCTTCTAAATTAGATTGCAAGTGTGAAAATTATTTGCTATCTTTATCTGCCTTTTGGCCTCAGAGGTTTCCTCACACATTGACTTTTCCTTCTCAGCATATGACGTTCTAGAATGTTACATGCTTTAGCTTTTTACCTTCAGTATGCCAGATCAACTTCTCATGTTCACGTGGGAGTATGTTTCAGTAGAATGGCACATCAGTTTACACAATGAATAAGAGATAATACTAAAAGCACTTTCTGAAAGTAATATACAAAAGTAAAATTTATAAATATATCTTTAGAAATCAACTTAGAGTAGCAATTTCTCTGGTACAGGGACACATTTTTCTTCCTTGAAAAGTATCTAAATTCACGTCTCTCCCTTTGAAGAAACTGTGACAGTACAGTTATGACTTTTCCCAGTGAGAAGAAAAGAAATTACATACGTCAGTTGTTCCATATGCCTGCTTTACGTCAAAGTCTTTAACATTTTATTGACTCTGGTCAGATATCTCAGGAAACACATCAGCTTATGACACACACGTTCAATCCTTGAATCCATTTTCTTATACTGCTTTGAACTCGCTTTTCTTTGTGAGGCAAGAACATTAAAGTTTTAATAAGCCTGGCATTAAAGACAATGAGGATACTATCAGTAAACCCGGGGGCCATCTCATCACACAGGCTTAGAAAAAAGGAGCATATTTTTCAGACTCAGGAAACTCTTTTGAAGTTTGCACTTTTATGACTTGTGGCAGAGCCACTGTGGGATTGCTGGGTAAAGGGGTTTCCATCATCCCTTCTCTGGAAATCCTGAAAGCACAGAGTCTCTCCCTGTGCTCCTGGCCAGCTCCGACCGTCTCGGCTTCCTGTACCACTTCCTCCCCAGAGATTCCTTACTTGAAACTTACTATACCACAACACTTGTTGGATTCCTTCTTCTTATATGGCAACTTTATCTCCAAGTTATTTACAAAAAAACAAAAACTAATGAAGAACATTACTCATAGATTTGAGTGGCAACTTTCAATTTTTACAAATTTGGAAAAGAAATGGAATGGAGATCTGCAGTAGGAAAACTTTGATTAGTGGCTTTTGAAGTAAGTAGGAAAGAGTCTGTCCTTTTTACAGAGACTTTCCAAATCCACAGAGTCACATATTGAATATATTATGGGCCGTATTCTCATTCTTTTCCCCCCTTTTGATATGTAAGATGATACGTTTCCTTCCTCTGAGTCTTCGAATCCTTTAACACACGGATGGTTCATTCTTTGGATTCTCATAGACACAAAAACTGGTTCTCCTCCTGCTGCTTTTCCAGAGAAAGTCTCTTTAATCTTACCTTATATGGGACATGTATCATTGCTTTGATCTTCCCCTGTAGCATGTTAACAGACAGGACACCACACACATTCAGAAACTATTTGGAGAACTTCCAGAAGAGAGCAATCAGTTCTTAAGAAAATGCAAAATTAATTAAGATGGTGAAATTTTTGTCCTTTATATTTATATCTATATATGTCAAATTTATCTAACATAAAATGCTATGATGCTTTGGCGCATTTTATTAATTTATATGCTATAGCAACACATAATTATTCTCTTCTCTATGTCAGTTACTTGTACCACGATTTTTTATAGCATTTATCATATTATATTATAACACTCTTCGACATGCCTTTCTGAGTAAACTGATATTATCTCTAAAGCAAAGACTGGGTCTTAGTCTTCCTTGATTTTGAAGTACTTTGCACGATCCTTGGTAGAGAGTAGACAGTGGTTGAGTAAATGAAAAACAGGCAGGTAGATGATTGGATGTAGGGACAGTCAGACACATATATTTGATACTATAATATTGTCTGTAAAACAAATGTAGAATTTACTTGATTTTTCCTAGAGAGCTCTTTAGGATTAGGCATGATATAAATAGAATGATGATGTAATACTGCACAACAGGGCTTCCCAACAGTGGCAATGCAGACATTTAGGCAAGTAAATGTTTTGTTGCAGGTGCTGTCCGATGAATTGTAAGATGTTTAGCAGCATCCCTGGCCTCTACCAAGTAGATGCCGATAGCAACACCCTCCTCCCCAGCTCTGACAACCAAAAATGCCTCCAGACAATGTCAGCTCTCCCTGAGAGAGGGAGGGGAAAAATCACCTTCAGTGGAGAAATGCTGCTATATAGTGTCTGATTTCAGGATGGTATGATGCATTTGTATCGCATTTTAGAAAGTGAGTACACAACTGGGTTGGGAAATAAAGGGAATAGTAATACCAGTTTCCTACCTAGATTAGGAAGGATAAGAAGCAATCTTTGCCTTCCAGAAAAAAATTGTATCAAGCGATGTCATTTATTCTGGTAAACTGCGTATTTCCAAGCTGTAAAGTGAAAATAAGCCACTGATGTCCAAAATCCTAGTGTTCCAAAGCATGGGCTCTCCATGTAGTTTCCTTCTATAAGACAAACATTCTCACATCTGTTGGAAGTGCCTAACACTACCTTCTTTTCTCTTCTATGCTTCGCTTATTTTTAGCACATATCTCACAATTTTTTAATTAAATATTCCTATTTAACAAATTCTGCAAAATATGCCTCTGTTTTGTTTTATTTTAGAAATTGGACAGAGTATAACTGAGTTGTGGACTCCTTAGTTTATCCATAAAATTTAATTAAATCTAATGATCATCTTCACTAAGTTTTCAAAATGCTTTCACATTTAAGAAAACATATTCTCCCTGAAGAGTCAGGTCAGATAAGGTTTAGGTAATGAATGAGGAAGTAAAGGAAACCTAGAGAATTAGGAAACTGTGTGGGTCAGAGTGTACTGCTGGCAGAACCAGCAGTGAATCTGAAATCTTGTGTCCCAATCGCAAATTCTAAGCTCAAATTTCAGCAGGCATAAGAATGGCCTTGGGAACTTGTTAAAAATGCAAATTCTTGTGCTGCACAGCCAAAGATTCTGCTTTGGTAGATTTGGGTGCTGTCCAAGAATTGACCTTTTTATTTTTATTTTTATTTATTTTTTTGGTAGAAAGTCTGGTGTCCAGGGTGGAGATCCTTATACGTCTCTGATTATGGCCAACTTCAGTACAAGGCTCTCTTCTGGACTATTTTTGACTTCTCCCTTCTTCCCATTTCCCGTTCTTACTGCCCGTCTCCATCACAGAGATTCACTTTAATGAGTTTAATATATGTTCTTAGATATGTATGCATCCCAGTAAATTCTATAGGCTGCTTTGTGTGTACCTGTGCTTTTTTTTTCTTCCAACATCTTTATTGGACTATAATTGCTTTACAATGGTGTGTTAGTTTCTGCTTTATAACAAAGCGAATCAGCTATACATATACATATGTTCCCATATCTCCTCCCTCTTGCTTCTCCCTCCCTCCCACCCTCTCTAACCCACCCCTCTAGGTGGTCACAAAGCACCGAGATGATCTCCCTGTGCTATGTGGCTGTTTCCCACTATCTATCGATTTTACATTTGGTAGTGTATATATGTCCATGCCACTCTCTCACTTTGTCCCAGCTTACCCTTCCCCCTTCAGGTGTCCTCAAGTCCATTCTCTAGTAGGTCTGCATCTTTATTCCCGTGCTACCCCTAGGTTCTTCACAACCTTTTTTTTTTTTATACATTCCATATATAGGTGTTAGCATACAGTATTTGTTTTTCTGTTTCTGAATTACTTCACTCTGTATGACTGATTCTAGGTCCATCCACCTCACTACAAATAACTCAATTTCCTTTCTTTTTATGGCTGAGTAATATTCCATTGTATATAAGTGCCACATCTTCTTTATCCATTCATCTGTTGATGGACACTTAGGTTGCTTCCATGTCCTGGCTATTGTAAATAGAGCTGCAATGAACATTGAGGTACATGCCTCTTTTTGAATTATGGTTTTCTCAGGGTATATGCCCAGTAGTGGGATTGCTGGGTCATATGGTAGTTCTATTTTTACTTTTTTAAGGAACCTCCATACTGTTCTCCACAGTGGCTGTATTAATTTACATTTCCACCAACAGTGCAAGAGGGTTTCTTATTCTCCACACCTCTCCAGCATTTATTGTTTGTAGATTTTCTGTTGATGGCCATTCTGACTGGTATGAGGTGATACCTCATTGTAGTTTTGATTTGCATTTCTCTAATAATTAATGATGCTGAGCATTCTTTCATGTGTTTGTTACCTCATTGTAGTTTTGATTTGCATTTCTCTAATGATTAATGATGCTGAGCATTCTTTCATGTGTTTGTTGGCAATCCGTATATCTTCTTTGGAGAAACGTCTGTTTAGGTCTTCTGCCCTAAATACATTGGGTTATTTGTTTTTTTGATATTGATATTTTTGATATTTGATATTGAGCTGCATGAGCTGCTTGTATATTTTGGAGATTAATCCCTTGTCAGTTGCTTCATTTGCAAATATTTTCTCCCATTCTGAGGGTTGCCTTTTCATCTTCTTTATGGTTCCTTTGCTGTGCAAAAGCTTTTAAGTTTCATTAGGTCCCATTTGTTTATTTTTGTTTCTATTTCCATTTCTGATTGGTCTGTTTATATTTTGTATTTCTTTCTGGTTCACTCTCAGAAGGTTGTGCTCTTCTAAGAATTTGTCCATTTCTTCCAATATGTCTATTTTATTGGCATATAGTTGCTTGTAGTACTCTCTCATGATCCTTTGTATTTCTGCTGTGTCAGTTGTTACTTTGATGAGTCTGGCAAATGGTTTATCAATTTTGTTTACCTTCTCAAAGAACCAGCTTTTAATTTTACTGATCTTTGCTATTGTTTCCTTCATTTCTTTTTCATTTATTTCTGATCTGATCTTTATGATTTCTTTCCTTCTGCTAACTTTGGGGTTTTTTTGTTCTTCTTTCTCTAATTGCTTTAGGTGTAAG
>NC_041223.1:84914748-84926761 GCF_002837175.3 Physeter macrocephalus
TTTTTTTTTTTTTTTTTGTGGTATGCGGGCCTTCCTCCGTTGTGGCCTCTCCCGTTGCGGAGCACAGGCTCTGGACGCGCAGGCCCAGCGGCCATGGCCCACGGGCCCAGCCACTGCGCGGCACACGGGATCCTCCCAGACCGGGGCGCGAACCCGGTTCCCCTGCATCGGCAGGCGGACGCGCAACCACTGCGCCACCAGGGAGGCCCTCCCATAGGTTTTTGTTCATCTTGTTTTCATTGTCATTTGTTTCTAGGTATTTTCTGATTTCCTCTTTGATTTCTTCAGTGATCTCTTGGTTATTAACTAGTGTATTGTTTAGCCTCCATGTGTTTGTATTTTTTACAAATTTTTTCTTGGAATTGATATCTAGTGTCATAGCATTGTGGTCGGAAGAGATACTTGATCTGATTTCAATTTTCTTAAATTTATCAAGGCTTGATTTGTGACCCAACATATGATCTATCCTGGCGAATGTTCCATGAGCACTTGAGAAGAAAGTGTATTCTCTTGTTTTTGGATGGAATGTCCTATAAATATCAGTTAAGTCCATCTTATTTAATGTGTCATTTAAAGCTTGTGTTTCCTTATTTATTTTCATTTTAGATGATCAGTCCATTGGTGAAAGTGGGGTGTTAAAGTCCCCTACTATGATTGTGTTACTGTCGATTTCCCCTTTTATGGCTGTTAGCATTTGCCTTATGTATTGAATTGCTCTTATGTTGGTGCATAAATATTTACAATTGTTGTATCTTCTTCTTGGATTGATCCCTTTATCATTATGTAGTGTCCTTCTTTGTCTCTTGTAATACTCTTTATTTTAAAGTCTATTTTTTCTGATATGAGAATTGCTCCTCCAGCTTTCTTTTGATTTCCATTTGCATGGAATATCTTTCTCCATATCCTCACTTCCAGACTGTATGTGTCCCTAGGTCTGAAGTGGGTCTCTTTTAGACAGCATATATACTGGTCTTGTTTTTGTATCCATTCAGCCAGTCTAATTCTTTTGGTTGAAGCATTTAATCCATTTACATTTAAGGTAATTATCGGTATGTATGTTCCTATTACCATTTTCTTAATTCTTTTGCATTTGTTTTTGTCAGTCTTTTCCTTCCCTTGTGTTTCCTGCTTAGAGAAGTTCTTTAGCTTTTTTTGTAAAGCTGGTTTTGTGGTGCTGAATTCTCTTAGCTGTTGCTTGTCTGTAAAGTTTTTCATTTCTCCATCATATCCGAATGAAATCCTTGCTGGGTAGAGTAATCTTGTTTGTAGGTTTTTCCCTTTCATCACTTTAAATGTCCTGCCACTCCCTTCTGGCTTGCAGAATTTCTGCTGAAGGATCAGGTGTTAACCTTATGGTGATTCCTTTGTATGTTATTTGTTGTTTTTCCCTTGGTGTTTTTAATATTTTTTCTTTGTATTTATTTTTGATAGTTTGATTAATATGTGTCTTGCCGTGTTTCTCCTTGGATTTATCTTGTATGGGACTCTCTGCACTTCCTGGACTTGATTAATTATTTCCTTTCCCATGTTATGGAATTTTTCAAGTATAATCTCTTCAAATATTTTACCATACCCTTTCCTTTTCTCTTCTTCTTCTGGGACCACTTTTATTCAAATGTTGGTGCATCTAATGTTGTCCCAGAGGTCTCTGAGACTGTCCTCAATTCTTTTCATTCTTTTTTCTTTATTCTTCTCTGCAGTAGTTATTTCCACTATTTTTTCTTACAGGTCACTTATCCGTTCTTCTGCCTCAATTATTCTGCTATTGATCCCTTCTAGAGCATTTTAAATTTCATTTATCGTGTTGTTCATCATTGTTTTTTTTACTCTTTATTTCTTCTAGGTCCTTGTAAAGGTTTCTTGTATTTTCTCCATTCTATTTCCAAGATTTGGAACATCTTTACTATCATAACTCTGAATGCTTTTTCAGGTAGACTGCCTATTTCCTCTTTATTTGTTTGGTCTGTTGGGTTTTTACCTTGCTCCTTCATCTGCTGTGTGTTTCTCTCTCTTCTCATTTTGCTTAACTTACTGTGTTTGGGGTCTCCTTTTCACAGGCTGCAGGTTCACAGTTCCCATTGCTTTTGGTGTCTGCCCTCAGTGACTAAGATTGGGTTGGTTCAGTGTGTTGTGTAGGCCTCCTGGGAGAGCGGGTAGTGCCTGTGTTCTGGTGGATGAGGCTGGATCTTGTCTTTCTGGTGGGCAGGTCCACATCTGTTGGTGTGTTTTGGGGTGTCTGTGGCCTTTTTATGATTTTAGGCAGCCTTTCTGCTAGTGGGTGGGGTTGTGTTCCTGTCTTGCTAGTTGTTTGGCATACGGTGTCTAACACTGTAGCTTACTGGTCATTGAGTGGAGCTAGGTCTTGGAGTTGAGATGCAGATCTCTGGGAGATTTTTGCCGTTTGATATTACATGGAGCTGGGAGGTGTCTGGTGGACCAATGTCCTGAAGTCGGCTCTCCCACCTTAGAGACACAAACCTGACACCTGGCTGGAGCACCAAGACCCTGTCATCCACACGGAAAAAGACAAAAAGAAAAAAATATATATATCATTGCTCCCACAGTCCACCGCTTCCATTTGGGATGATTCGTTGTCTATTCAGGTGTTCCACAGATGCAGGGTACATCAAACTGATTGTGGAGATTTAATCTGCTGCTCCTGAGGCTGCTGGGAGAGATTTCCCTTTCTCTTCTTTGTTCGCACAGCTCCCGGGGGCTCAGCTTTGGATTTGGCCCCGCCTCTGCGCGTAGGTCACCTGATGGCGTCTGTTCTTTGCTCAGACAGGACGGGGTTAAAGGAGCAGCTGATTCGGGGGCTCTGGCTCAGGCCGAGGGGGGGGAGGGAGGGGCACGGAGGCGGGGCGAGTCTGCGGCGGCAGAGGCCGGTGTAACTTTGCACCAGCCTGAGGAGCGCCATGCCTTCTCCCGGGCAAGTTGTCCCTGGATCACGGGACCCTGGCAGTGGCGGGCTGCACAGGCTCCCGGGAGGTGAGGTGTGGACAGTGACCTGTGCTCGCACACAGGCTTCTTGGTGGCTGCAACGGTGACCTTAGCGTCTCATGCCCATCTCAGGGGTCTGCGCTGGTAGCCGTGGCTGGCACCCGTCTCTGGAGCTCCTTTAAGTGGCATTCTGAATCCCCTCTCCTCGTGCCCCAGGAAGCAAAAAGGTAAGAAAAAGTCTCTTGCCTCTTCGGCAGCTCCAGACTTCTACTGGACTCCCTCCCGGCCAGCCGTGGCGCACTAACCCCTTCAGGCTGTGTTCACGCCGCCAACCCCAGTCCTCTCCTGGCTTCCGACCGAAGCCCGATGCTCAGCTCCCAGCCCCGCCCGCCCCGGCGGTGAGCAGACGAGCCTCTCGGGCTGGTGAGTGCCGGTCGGCACCGATCCTCTGCGGGAACCGCACCCCTGTGGCTGCGCTCTCCTCCGAGGCTCCGAAGCTTCCCCCCTCCGCCACCCGCAGTCTCCGCCCACGAAGGGGCTTCTAGTGTGTGGGAACCTTTCCTCCTTCACGGCTCCCTCCCACTGGTGCAGGTCCCGTCCCTATTCTTTTGTCTCTGCTTTTTCTTTTTTCTTTTGCCCTACCCAGGTATGTGGGGAGTTTCTTGCCTTTTGGCAGGTCTGAGGTCTTCTGCCAGTGTTCAGTAGGAGTTCTGTAGGAGTTGTTCCACATGTAGATGTATTTCTGATGTATGTGTGGGGAGGAAGGTGATATCCGCGTCTTACTCTTCCGCCATCTTGAAGGTGTCCGGTACCTGTGCTTTTAATTTTCATAAATTGTATTTTGTCACAGATTTTTTTTTTTTTAAAAATGTCCTCATTAGTACATTAAGATTTATTCATGTTGCTATGTACATCTAGTCCTATTAAAAATGCAAAGTTTCTCCATAGTATTGATATGTACACAATATATTCACTTGTTCATTTCCTTGAAATGAACACCTGAATTATTTCATCTCCCTGCTACCATACTAAAAGTATTGTTGAACACTACCAATTCCGTTAATTGACTTGTGAGCATGTTTCTCTTCTAAAGAGTAGTTTAACTGGGTCACAGGGGGTACATACACACATACAATTTTAATCAGTACTTTCAGAGTGCTCTCAGAAAAGAATGTTTTCCTTACACTCCTACAGAGTTACATTACATCTCTCATCTCCCACCGTATATATTCTCACCAATATTTGGCTTTATCTTACTTCAATTTTTGCCAATATCATTTGTGTAAAGTGTATCTTTGCCAATATCAGTAGTGTAAAATATATCATTCTATGATTGTTCTGAGACCAATATCTGTCCATATATTCCTTGGCTATTTTTATTTGCACTCTGCTAGCTGCCTATTCATTTTCTCAATTTTTTTGGTTTCCTTCCATGTTTATTTCTTGTATATTATAAATAAAAACATCTCTGCCAGTTTAAGGTGTTGTATATGGTTTCTGACAGATTGCCAGACGGCTGTTATTTTTGTTTGTGAAGAAAACTTCTAAATATTAATGACATGATAACTATTGTTTTATCCAGATTTCTATCCAGTGTTCAGCTTTGTATGGGGTATAATTTAGAGATTCAACTATATTTTTTTGTCTTTAAAATGTTCTAATTTGTGGTGCACCCTTATGATAAAGTTCCCATATAATCATGAATTCCTTCTCTGAGTTCTATTCTGTTCTATTGGTCTATCAATCTATTCCTATGCTACTACCTTAAAGATTTTTCTTTCTCTCTCCCTCTCCGTCTCTTTCTCTGCCTTCCTTCCTTCTTTTCTTTAAGTTACTTTTCTAAAGAAAAATAATTTTTAGTTATTTTCTTCCAGTATTATTGAGATATAGTTGACATACAACACTGTATAAATTTAAGGTGTACAGCATAATGATTTGACTTACATACATTATGAAATGACCACAATAAGTTTGATAAACATCTCATCTCATATAGATACAAAATAAAAGAAAAATTAGAAAAATTTTCCCTTGTGATAAGAGCATTTAGGATTTTCTCTCTTAAAATCTTTCATATATAACATCCAGTGGTGTTAATTATATTAATCATGCCTTACATTGAATCCCTAGTACTTATTTATCTTATAACTAGAAGTTTGTGCCTTTTGATCACCGTCCAATATCCCCTCCCCCGACTCACCACCTCTGGTAACCACAAGTCTCATCTCTTTTACTATGAGTTTGTTTGTTCATTTTTTTAAAGAAAAATTGACCTATAACTTTAGTTCCTGATGCATAGCGTAGTGATTCAATATTTCTATACATTACAAAATTATCAGCACAATAAGTCTAGCTACCATTTGTCACCGTACAAAGATATTAATGATTATGTTCCCCCAGCAGTACATTTCTTTCCTGTAACTCGTTTATTTTGTAACCAGAAGTTTATACCTTTTATTCTCCCTTACATATTTCACTCCAACCCCACCCTTCTGGCAAACCACCCATTTGTTCTCTATATATATGACTCTGTTTTGTTATGTTTGTTCATTTTTGGTTTTTTTTTTTTAGATTCCACATACAAGAGAAATCATACAGCATTTGTCTTCATCTGCCTTATTTTGCACAGCACAATACCCTCTATGGTATTATTATGACCATCCATGTTGCCACAAATGGAAAGATTTCAGTCTTTTTTATGACTGAGTAAATAAGTATCATATATATTACTATTATATATATATCTATCACATAGTCTATCCTTTCATCTATCTATGGGCACTTATACTGTTTCCATATTCCATACCTTGGCTGTTATGAGTAATGCTGCAATGAACACAGAGGTGAATAAATCTTTTCAAATTAGTGTTTAGGTTTCTTTAGAAAAATGTCCGGAAGTGGAATTGCTGGATTGTTTCATTGATCTATTTTAAATTTTTTGAGGAACCTCTATACTTTTTTCCATAGTGACTGCACCAATTCACATTCCCACCAAAACTGAACAAGTGTGCCCTTTTCTCCATATCCTTGTCAACACTAGTTCTTTGTGGTCTTTTTGACAACAGCCATTCTGACAGGTATGAAGAGGTATCATTGTGGTTTTGATTTGCATTTCCCTGATGATTAGTGACATTGAGCATCTTTTTATGTGCCTGCTGGACATCTCAATGTCTTCTGTGGAAAAATGTTTACTCAAGTAATCTGCCCATTTTTTGGTTGTTTGGGGTTTTTTTGATGTTGAGTTATATGAGTTCTTTGCATATTTTGGATATTAACCTCTTTGCAAAGATGTTTGCAAATATCTTCTCCCTTTCAGTAGGCAGGGTTTTCGTTTTCTTGATAGATTCCTTCATTGTGCAAATTTTTCATTTTATGTAGTTACGTTTGTTTACTTTTATTTTTTTCCCCTTGTGTGGGGAGACAAATCAAAAAAAATTGCTAAAACCAATGTCAAAAGTGTACTGTGTATGTTTATTCTAGAAGTTTTATGGTTTAGGTCTTACACTTAAGTCTTTAATTCATTTTAAGTTTCTTTTTATATGATATGAGAAAGCAGTCTAGTTTGATTCTTTTGCATGTAGCTGTCCAGTTTTCCCAAAACCACTTATTTTGAAGACACTGCCTTTTCCCCAACATATATTATTGCCTCCTTTGTCACAGATTAATTGCATATGAAAGTGTGAGTTCACTTCTACGTTTTTCTATCCTGTTCCATTGATCTATATGTCTGTTTTTGTGCTGATACCATACTGTTATGATTATTGTAGCTTTGTAGTATAGTTTGAAGTCAGGAAGTGTGATATTTCCAACTCTGTTCTTCTTTCTCAAGATTGCTTTGTCTATAGGGGGTCTTTTGTGTTTGCATACAAATTTTAGAGGACTTCCCTGGTGGTGCAGTTGTTATGAATCCACCTGCCAATGCACAGGTTCGAGCCCTAGACTGGGAAGATCTCACATGCTGTGAAGCAACTAAGCCCATGAGCCACAATTACTGAGCCTGAGCTCTAGAACCTACGAGACATAACTACTGAGCCAACGTGCCACAACTCCTGAAGCCCATGCACCTAGAGCCCATGCTCTGCAACAAGAGAAGCCACCACAATGAGAAGCCCATGCACTGCAACGAAGAAAAGCCCCTTCTCGCTGCAACTAGAGAAAGCCTGTGTGCAGCAATGAAGACCCAATGCAGCCAAAAATAAATAAATAAATAAATAAATAAATAAATAAATAATAAGACTCTACCCCCTCAAAAAAATAATTTAGATTTATTTTTGTAGTTCTGTGAAAAATTTCATTGGCCTTTTGGTAAGCATTGCATTGAACCTGTAGATTACCTTAGGTAGTAAGAGTGTTTTAACAATATTAATTCTCCAAATCCATGAGCACAGTACATCTTTTCATTTGTTTGTGTTGCCTTCAATTTCTTTCATCAGCGTTTTTGAGTACAGTCTTTTACTCCCTTAATTAGATTTATTCTTAAATATTTTATTCCTTTTGATGTGATTGTAAATGAGATTGTTTTCTTAATTTCTCTTTCTGGTAATTCATTGTTAGTATATAGAAATGCAACAGATTTCTGTATATTAACTTTGTACCCTGCAACTTTACTAAATTCAATTATGAGTACTAATAGCTTTTTAGTGAACTCTTTAAAATTTTCTCTATATAGTATCATGATATTTGCAAAACAGTAAGAGTTTTACTCCTTCCTTTCCAATTTGGATTCCTTTTATTACTTTTGTTGTCTGATTGCTGTGTCTATGACTTCCAATAGTATGTTGAATAAAAGTGGTGAGAGTAGGTATCCCTGTCTTATTCCTGATCCTAGAGGAAAAGTTTTCAGCTTTTCACCATTGAGTATGATGTTAGTTGTGGGTTTGTCACATATGGCCTTTGTTATGTTATGTTTCCTCTATACCCATTTTGTTAAGAGTTTTAACATAAATGGATGTTGAATTTTGTCAAAAGCTTTTTCTGCATTTATTGAGATGATCACGTGATTTTTATTCTTCAGTGTGTTAATGTCTGTCACACTGATTGATTTGCAGATATTAAACCATCCTTACATCCCTGGGATAAATCCTACCTGATAAACCTTTTAGTGTATTGTTGAATTTTGTTTGCTAATATTTTGTTGAGGATTTTTACATCTATGTCATTAATGATATTGGCCTGTAATTTTTTTCTCTGTGTGAGACTATCATCTGGTTTTGTTATCAGGGTGATGCTGGCCTTGTAGAACAATTTTGGAAGAGCTCCCTCTTCAATTTTTTTAAATATCCTTAGAAGGATAGGGATTAGCTCTTCTTTAAATGTTTGGTAGAATTCTCCAGTGAAGCTGTCTGGTCCTTGACTTTTGTTTGTTGGGAGTTTTTTTTTTTTTTTAAGCCTGTTGCCTATTCTACTGATCTCAGAGTTGTCAACCCCTACAATCACATGAGCCAATTCCTTAAAATAAATACCTCTCTCTCTCTTTAAAAAAATTTGTCTGGGTGGTAT
Source organism: Physeter macrocephalus (assembly GCF_002837175.3). NCBI lineage: Eukaryota > Metazoa > Chordata > Mammalia > Artiodactyla > Physeteridae > Physeter > Physeter macrocephalus. The sequence goes on from NC_041223.1 coordinate 84,923,188, forward strand.
AAAGGTGCTATGGACTAAGTAGTAGCTATTTGTAAAAAATCCATTAAGAATTCAAGATAGTTCTAGCACTGTCAGTGCTACCTAGGGACCCCAGAGAATGTTTCTTGAAGGAGGAAATCCTCCAACTGAGACTTGAGGGATGTAGAGTTCCCCAGATAGAAAGGGATGGGGGAATAGGGCAAAGATTATTTATCTTTGTAAATCCAGCACCTAGAACCAATGTCTACTGCTCAAGAGGTATTCCATAAATGTGTGAAACTCCAACTAATCAGAACTATATAGGAGAGAGGGAGATAGACTTTAAACATGAAAGAGATAGACTTTAAACATGAAAAGTAGGAAAAGAACAAATTTTCTTTTTTTTTTCCCCTGAGGAATGCTCTGCCAGGTGATGTGACAATTTATAAAACCTACGAGGTAGAAATAGCCCAAACTTTAGATATTCCATCTTTTCCATTCACAAACGCCCACTGAAGGCCTGAGTTATCATAATTCCTTTCAGGGAATGCAATAAATTTGTGTATGAATGTAGCAAGTGTATTATTGTTCGGTGCAAATAAAAATTTAGAAGTCAAGCTTTTAAGGCATATTCTATGTTTAACTTTTGCATTCTGGCCTTAAAACAAGAAAAAATATTTGATTATACTGAAATATAGTGAACATATTTTCAAATATTTAACATAAATATTATTTTCTAACATAAATAAAATTTGCTAAACTTAAATTTTCCCTCGTCTTTTATTATTAAAGCAATTTCCTACTCTTTCTAAACTTTTTAAATGTCTTTCCCATTACTGTCCCTAAGTCCAATTACTATTTAAAAATTTCCCTCTAATTCTCTGCAGATTCACATCACTCCCTTGTTCATTCACATAAGCAAACCCAACAGTTGAAGTGGAGCAGAAAAATAAGTAATATCTTGTGGGTTGACCCAAAAGGATATCTACTTTTCTTCTATAATTTGAATCTAAGGTAGAGAAAAATTCAAAAATAGAATTTTTTTAAAGGAACATTTTCAAGGTTTTTAGAAAAAATTGTAAAGCAGACTCAGCTCTATCCACCACCAGTCCTTCCCATCAGGAAACTTGCACAAGCCTCTTAGATAGCCTCATACACCAGACAGCAGACACAGAAGCATGGAGAACTACAATCCTGCAGCCTGTGGAACAAAAACCACATTCACAGAAAGATAGACAAGATGAAAGGAAGAGGGCTATGTACCAGATGAAGGAACAAGATAAAACCCCAGAAAAACAACTAAAGGAAGTGGAGATAGGTAAGCTTCCAGAAAAAGAATTCAGGATAATGATAGTGAAGATGATCCAGGACCTTGGAAAAAGAATGGAGGCAAAGATCGAGAAGATGCAAGATGTGTTTAACAAAGACTTAGAAGAATTAAAGAACAAACAAACAGAGATGAACAGTACAATAACTGAAATGAAAACTACACTAGAAGGAATCAATAGCAGAATAACTGAAGCAGAAGAATGGATAAGTGACCTGGAATACAGAATGGTGGAATTCACTGCTGCAGAAGAGAATAAAGAAAAAAGAATGAAAAGAAATGAAGACAGAATAAGAGACCTCTGGGTCAACATTAAATGCAACAACATTCGCATTATAGGGGTCCCAGAAGGAGAAGAGAGAGAGAAAGGACCCGAGAAAATATTTGAAGAGATTATAGCCGAAAACTTCCCTAACATGGGAAAGGAAATAGCCACCGAAGTCCAAGAAGTACAGAGAGTCCCATACAAGATAAATCCAAGGAGAAACACACCGGGACACATAGTATTAAATTTGGCAAAAATTAAAGACAAAGAAAAATTGTTGAAAGCAGCAAGGGAAAAATGACAAATAATATACAAGGGAACTCCCATAAGATTAAAAGCTGATTTCTCAGGAGAAACTACAAGCCAGAAGGGAGTGGCATAATATACTTAAAGTGATGAAAGGGAAGAACCTACAACCAAGATTACTCTACCTGGCAAGGATCTCATTCAGATTTGATGGAGAAATCAAAAGCTTTACAGACAAGCAAAGTCTAAGAGACTTCAGGCCCACCCAACCAGCTCTACAACAAATGCTAAAGGAACTTCTCTAAGTGGGAAACACAAGAGAAGAAAAGGATCTACAAAAACAAACCAAAAACAATTAAGAAAATGGTCATAGGAACATACATATCGATAATTACCTTAAACGTGAATGGATTAAATGCTCCAACCAAAAGACACAGGCTCTCTGAATGGATATAAAAGCAAGAGCCATCTATATGCTGTCTACAGGAGACCCACTTCAGATCTAGGGACACATACAGACTGAAAGTGAGGGGATGGAAAAAGATATTCCATGCAAATGGAAATCAAAAGAAAGCTGGAGTAACAATACTCATATCAGATAAATTAGACTTTAAAATAAAGGATGTTACAAGAGACAAAGAAGGACACTACATAATGAACAAGGGATCAATCCAAGAAGAAGATATAACAATTATAAATATATATGCAGGCAACAGAGGAGCACCTCAATACATAAGGCAATGGCTAACAGCTCTAAAAGAGGAAATCGACAGTAACACAATAATAGTGGGGGACATTAACACCTCACTTACACCAATGGACAGATCATCCAAACTGAAAATAAATAAGTAAACAGAAGCTTTAAATGACACAATAGATCAAATACATTTAATTGATATTTATAGGACATTCCATCCAAAAATAGCAGATTACACTTTCTTCTTAAGTGCTCATGGAACATTCTCCAGGATAGATCACATGTTGGGTCACAAATCAAGCCACAGTAAATTTAAGAATATTGAAATTATATCAAGCATCTTTTCTGACCACAACGCTATGAGATTAGAAATGAATTACAGGGAAAAAAAATGTAAAAAACACAAACACATGGAGGCTAAACAATACGTTACTAAATAACCAAGAGATCACTGAAGAAATCAAAGAGGAAATCAAAAAGTACCCAAGAGACAAATGACAATGAAAACACGATTATCCAAAACCTATGGGATGCAACAAAAGCAGTTCTAAGAAGGAGGTTTATAGCTATATAAGCCTACCTCAAGAAACAAGAAAAATCTCAAATAAACAATCTAAGCTTACACCAAAAGGAACTACAGAAAGAAAAACAAACTAAACCCAAAGTTAGCAGAAGGAATTAAATCATAAAGATCACAGCAGAAAAAAATGAAGTAGAAACAAAGAAAACAATAGCAAAGATCAATAAAACTAAAAGCTGGTTCTTTGAGAAGATAAACAAAATTGATAAACCATTAGCCAGACTCATCAAGAAAAAGAGGGAGAGGACTCAAATCAATAAAATTAGAAATGAAAAAGGAGAAGTTACAACAGACACGGCAGAAATACAAAACATCCTAAGAGACTACTACAAGCAACTCTATGCCAATAAAATGGACAACTTGGAAGAAATGGACAAATTCTTAGAAAGGTATAACCTTCCAAGACTGAACCTGGAAGAAAAAGAAAATATGAGCAGACCAATCATAAATAATGAAATTGAAACTGAGATTAAAAATCTTCCAACAAACAAAAGTCCAGGA
>NC_041223.1:84926830-84929045 GCF_002837175.3 Physeter macrocephalus
AATATCACTGATGAATACAGATGCAAAAATCCTCAACAAAATACTAGGAAAGAGAATCCAACAACACATTAAAAGGATTATACAGCATGATCAAGTAAGATTTATCACAAGGATGCAAGTATTCTTCTATATATGTAAATCATTCAATGTGATAAACCATATTAACAACTTTCTGCATCTCAATAGATGCAGAAAAAGCTTTTGACAAAATTCAACACCCATTTATGATAAAAACTCTCCAGAAAATGGGCATAGAGGGAACCTACCTCAACATAATAAAGGCCATATATGACAAACCCACAACCTACATCATTCTCAATGGTGAAAAACTGAAAGCATTTCCTCTACGTTCAGGAACAAGACAAGGATGTCCACTCTCACCACTATTATTCAACATAGTTTTGGAAGTCCTAGCCATGGCAATCAGAGAAGAAAAAGAAATCAAAGGAATAAAAATTGGAAAAGAAGAAGTAAAATTGTCACTGTTTGCAGATGACATACTATACATACAGAATCCTAAAGATGATACCAGAAAATTACCAGAGCTAATCAATGAATTTGGTAAAGTTGCAGGATACAAAATTAATGCACAGAAATTTCTTACATTCCTGTACACTAATGTTGAAAAATCCGAAAGAGAAATTAAGGAAACACTCCCATTTACCATTGCAACAAAAAGAATAAAATACCTAGGAATAAACATACCTAGGGAGACAAAAGAGCTGTATACAGAAAACTATAAGACACTGATGAAAGAATTCAAAGATGATACCAACAGATGGAGAGATATACCATGTTCTTGGACTGGAAGAATGAATATTGTGAAAATGACTATACTACCCAAAGCAATCTACAGATTCAATGCAATCCATATCAAATTACCAATGGCATTTTTTACAGAACTAGAACAAAAATCTTGAAATTTGTATGGAGACACAAAAGACCCCGAACAGCCAAAAGCAGTCTTGAGGGAAAATAACGGAGCTGGAGGAATCAGAATCCCTGACCTCAGACTATACTACAAAGCTACAGTAATCAAGACACTATGGTACTGGCACAAAAACAGAAATATAGATCAATGGAACAAGATAGAAAGCCCAGAGATAAACCCACACTCCTATGGTCAACTAATCTATGACAAAGGAGGCAAAGATATACAATGGAGAAAAGACAGTCTCTTCAATAAGTAGTGCTGGGAAAACTGGACAGTTACATGTAAAAGAATGAAATTAGAACACTCCCTAACACCATACACGAAAAAAAACTCAAAATGGAGTAGAGACCTAAATGTAAGACCGGACACTATAAAACTCTTAGAGGAAAACATAGGAAGAACCCTCTTTGACATAAATCATAGGAAGATGTATTTTGATCCACCTCCTAGAGTAATGGAAGTAAAAACAAAAATAAAAAAATGGGACCTAATGAAACTTCAAAGCTTTTGCACAGCAAAGGAAACCATAAACAAGACAAAAAGACAACCCTCAGAATGAGAGAAAATATTTGTAAACGAATCAACGGACAAAGGATTAATCTCCAAAGTATATAAACAGCTCATGCAGCTCAATTTTAAAAAAACAAACACCCCAATCAGAAAATGGGCAGAAGACCTAAATAGATGTTTCTCCAAAGAAGACATACAGATGGCCAAGAAGCACATGAAAAGCTGCTCAACATCAGTAATTATTAGAGAAATACAAATCAAAACTACAATGAGGTATCACCTCACACCTGTTAGAATGAGCATCATCAGAAAATCTACAAGCAACCAATACTGGAGAGGGTGTGGAGAAAAGGGAACCCTCTTGCACTGTTGGTGGGAATGTAAATTTATACAGCCAATATGGAGAACAGTATGGAGGTTCCTTAAAAAACTAAAAATAGAATTACCATTTGACCCAGCAATCCCACTACTGGGCATATACCCTGAGAAAACCATATTTCAAAAAGACACGTGCACCCCAATATTCATTGCAGCACTATTTACAATAGCCAGGTCATGGAAACAACCTAAATGCTCATTGACAGACGAATGGATAAAGAAGATTGTGGTGCATATATCACTGAGCCATAAAAAGGAACGAAATTTTGTCATTTGTTGAGACATGGATGGATCTAGAGACTGTCATACAGAGTGAAGTAAGTCAGAAAGAGAAAAACAAATATTGTATATTAACGCATATATGTGGAACCTAGAAAAATGGTACAGATGAAC
>NC_041223.1:84929090-84936908 GCF_002837175.3 Physeter macrocephalus
GGAGAGGGTGTGGAGAAAAGGGAACCCTCTTGCACTGTTGGTGGGAATGTAAATTGATACAGCCACTATGGAGAACAGTATGGAGGTTCCTTAAAAAACTAAAAATAGAATTACCATATGACCCAGCAATCCCACTACTGGGCATATACCCAGAGAAAACCATAATTCAAAAAGACACATGCACCCCAATGTTCATTGCAGCACTATTTACAATAGCCAGGACATGGAAGCAACCTAAATGCCCATCAACTGACGAATGGATAAAAAAGTGTGGTACATATATAAATGGAATATTACTCAGCCATAAAAGAGAACAAAATTGAGTCATGTGTTGAGACGTGGATGGATCTAGAGACTGTCATACAGAGTGAAGTAAGTCAGAAAGAGAAAAACAAATATTGTATATTAACGCATATATGTGGAACCTAGAAAAATGGTACAGATGAACTGGTTTGCAGGGCAGAAATTGAGACACAGATATAGAGAACAAACTTATGGACACCAAGTGGGGAAAGCTGTGGTGGGGTGTGGGTGTTGATGTGATGAATTGGGCGATTGGGATTGACCTGTATACACTGATATGTAGAAAATTGATGACTATTAAGGACCTGCTGCATAAAAAAATAAACAAATTTTTTTTATTCAACACTTCAAAAAAAAAGGAAAAAATTGTAAAGCAAAGTTCATTTAATAGAATAACTTCAGTAAATTATCTGCATTTGTATGTTGTAAAGTTTTATGCCACTTTTTATTGTATGTTTCTATAAATGTTAACATTACAAAATAGAATCGAGCACAGCTTTGAAGGAGCCAAGTTGAAAGTTTGCAATCAACATAGGATATAGATACTGAATTCTTTAGACAATAGCTAATTGTCTAAAGAAATTAATAGCATGGCTATTATTATTGTTATTAAAAAGACAATCAAAAAACATTCATTACCACGTGTAAATTTAAGACACAGAAGTTAGCGCATATTCATATAGTTTATAAAAACTGCAACAGAAAGTTAGAAATGGAAAACTAGTTAATGGTGATCTTTGGATTTCCACAGCCTGAACCGGTTAAACAATTATATAAACCTCTTGTTTCTCAATAGGTAACATTGATTCAGAAGACAGTATTTTTTCCCTCCTCTAATAATGAAATGTATTTTGTTAATTTTAGTTCTTTTGCTCTTTAAAGACAATGGAAAAATATATGCTCCTGGTGTTGGCAGAGTTGGTGCATCCTAGTTATGTGGACACATCAATGTTTTGAGATAGATTTATATTCTTTTTCCTCAGAGTAGACTATGAAGTTTAACTTGGAATTTATTGAGTAATTATATTCCATTTAGATGGACAATTCAGGCAATTTACATTACAAACTATAAAATAAGTGACTTGAAATTTTCACTTTTTTGTAATTACATATGTGAAATAATGAGAAATACAAGAGTAACACATTCAATGCTCATAATTAGAGATGACAAAAATGCACATAAAAATACACACCAGCATGACAAATGTCATGTATACATATATGTGTGGGTGTGTGCATATATACAAAGTGAGTAATATATGTATATATTATAAACAGGAGTTTTTGAAATTTGTGCTGAGTACTCCCTCATCATGCCAGGGACTCTACTCAAAATTTTGTTTATTTTCTCCTTTCATCCTCATGAAAACCTTACAAGATATGTAATATTACTATCACCATTTTATAGAAGAGATAACTGAAGCTCAGAAAAGTTAAGTGACTTGCCCAAGTACTCCAGCTAGTAAGGAGTAAAGTCAGAATATTAAAAAAAAAAAAAAAAAAAAAAAAGCTGGCTTGACTACTCAGACACTAGGCGCCCCATAGACACCACTGAAGCTAACACTCTCTAAGCATAGCAGGATGCATGGGAACATGTATTTCTTAAGCTTGTCTACTTAATTTTTTAAAACCACAGTCTATATTTATCAAAGGGTATGTTTAAATTAATTCATTGTTAAGAATTCTTTTAAAAAGCCATTTCCCAGCAATTGTCCAAAATGGGGGGGGGGGGGGAAGAAGTGACATTTTCAAGGAATAGAAATTAAGCGTTCCATATGGCTAGGTTTTCCTTGGAAACAGCATATTTTGGTTTAGTGCTGGACCACGCATCAGAGCTGGGCAGGCTCTAGCTCATTTTCCAGACCACTTGATGATTGTTTTAGCAGGAGGCACCGATACGAGCAGAGTTAAGCCAGGCACTTGTGTGGATGAGTCCTGACTCCTCTGTGAACAGCTGACAGAAGACAGACGGTGTGTGTTCTAGTGTGGGAGAGCTTCAGGGCATGTCATGGTCCTTTTAGTCACATGCTTATATAAATGAACTGCTTCACAGAACGATAGAGCTGGAAGGGACCAGAGAGAACGTCTTATCTAACTCTCATATTTTGCAGCCAGATCTAGAGGATAAAGGGATTGGCTCCAAAACACGCAGATAATCAGTGGCAGGGTTAGGAAGGGAACTGAGGTCTCCTGACTCAAATACAGTGATATTAGCTCCCTTAACACAAGCTGAGATGTATTCTTTTCATTGCAAGTGTGAAACTGTATAATTCAAAGTGGCTGGAGTTTAAAGGAGGTATTGTCGGTTCATGTAACTGAAACAGCCACAACAATACTAAAAGGAGCCAGCTTTTCTCTCCTTCTTTCACCAACACTTCCCCTACATTAACTCCATTCTCAGGCTTCCCTTGGTAGCAAGATGGTTACAGCAGGTATAGCTTCAATATCCTCTTAAGTTCAAGTGCAAGGGAAATTGGAACTTCTCTTTCTCCAAACAGATTCAAACTAAAATCTTGCCCTAACTTTCTTAAGCCAGAAATGCATTTGTCTCTGTTCCTGAAAAATCATCAGTGCCAGGGAAATGGAATGCCTGGAGCAGGGTCAAGTTCACATGCCTATCCCCAGAGCCTTTTTAAAACCACATGAGTGAGAGTTGGGCTGGGGTATTTGGGATATTTTCAACAGGAGAAGAGTAAATGCACGGAGAGTGCCAAACAACATATGCCCACTATATGAAAGTAAATAATGCTGTTAGAAAGTATGGAAGTGGCTAGTGATCTTTACAGAAATGAATAAAAGTCTCTCTCATTGAAAGAAGACACATGATTTGTGTCACAAGTATTATTCAGGTTACTTACACTTTATTAAGTTATAAATCATTTTAAACTAAGAAGGGACAGAAAAATATTTTAATAACAATGACCAAAAATCCAAAGTGTACTGCAAGTTATTGGGAGGAAGAGCAGAGAGGAAAAAAGTTATTTCACCTGTAGGAAGTGGAAATGGTGATAACATTAAATCAATATTTTTACCTATCCTAATAGAATGAAAAAGTTCTTATGCTGCATTTCATCTACTCTCTACATCCAGTGCTCTTCACTCTTGCCTGTGTTTTCCTTTTCATTTTTCCATAATATCATAATTTAAGATATTATATGATATATGTACATTTCTATGGTTTGCTGACTGTGTTTCCAGCTAGAATATAAGCTCCTAAAAGGTAGGGATCTTTGTCCTTTGTGCTGATATGTCTCAATGTGCTGAAGAGTCCCCAGCACAGAGTAAACAGTTAATAAATTTTTGTTTATTGCTATAGAGTCGGATATGGTAGCCATTACCCACATGTGACTATTTAAATTTTAATTTAAATTAATTAAAAGGAAATTAATTGTAAAAGCCAGTACATAAGTCACACTAGCCACATTTTAGGTCTTCAGTAGCCTCATGTGCTAGAGGCCACCATAATAGAAGGACAGATATATGTCATTGTTATCATTTTAAGAAAGTTCTACTGGACACTATTCATTTAATGAATGCATAAATATTCAGAGTAAAGAAGAAGACAAGTGAATGCCATTATAATAATTGTCAGGCTGTGAAGCTAACATTTAAAAGCAGAAGGCTGTATCAAATCCTGAAAGACCTTTGTGGAAAATCAGAAACAATAGTATCAAGTTCAGAGAAGTTTTTGATAAAATGCAAACCTGAATTTGACTCTAGATCAATAATGTAAAAGTTGAGAGACTAAGTGATTTGGGAATAGACATGAAAATGGATATTAGAAAATCTTAGGCCTTTAAATAGAGTACTCAATAGCATAAGGAAGGCTTTTTCACCTTATTATCTTCATTAAAATCACTTCATATAAATAAGGAGAAGACAAAAGATACATAATCTTTATTTTCAATGAAACTAGATGACATTAGTAACCTTAACTACAAATATATAAACATGGAAAGCTGATAGAGAATTGGAATATGACACAATACCAGCTTTTTAGTGCCTCATTTTTAATTACAAATAGACAGCAAATGATCACCACGCATGTATGGAAAGCCTCCAACATGGAAGAGAGAAGCCAAAAAAACTGAGGGAAAAAAGGAATGGGAGAAACAAGAAACAGTATAAGAACCAGGAAAACATCCTCAGAGGAAGAAGACGATATTATATGCATTAAACAAAAACATTATTCTATAAAATGGAGAAAGAAAGAGCAAACTGTTTGAAATTAAAAATAAAATGGGATTTTTTAATTAAGAAGAAAATAACAAAAAATAAGGAGGAAGGATTAGAAAAAAAGTAAAGGGTAGGATCAATCCAGGAGGTCCAAAATCCAACTGATAAGTATTCTATAAACAGTAAATGGAACAGGACATTCAAGATGGTGGAGGAGTAAGACATGGAGACCACCTTCCTTCCCACAAATACATCAAAAATACATCTATAAGTGGAACAACTACTACAGAACACCTACTGAATGCTGGCAGAAGACTTCAGACTTCCCAAAAAGCAAGAAAATCCCCACGTACATGGGTCTTGGTGCTACAGCCTGATGTCAGGCCTGAGCCTCTGAGGTGGGAGAGCCAAGTTCAAGACATTGGACCAGCAGAGACCTCACTGCCCCCACATAATATCAAACAGTGAGAGCTCTCCCAGAGATCTCTATCTCCACACTAAGACTCAGCTCCACCAAATGGCCAGCAAGCTCCAGTGTTGGACGCTACATGCCAAACAACTAACAAAACAGGAGCACAACCCAACCCATTACCAAAGAGTCTGTCTCAAATCATACTAAGTTCACAGACACCCCAAAAACACACAAACGGATGCAGCCCTGCTCACCAGAAAGACAAGATCCAGCCCAACCCACCAGAACACAGGCACCAGCCCCCTCCATCAGGAAGCCTACACAAGCCACTGAACAAACCTTACCCACTGGGAACAGACACCAAAAACAATGGGAACTACAAACCTGCAGCCTGTGAAAAGGAGACCCCAAACACAGTAAATTAAGCAAAATGAGAACACAGAGAAATGCACAGCATATGAAGGAGCAAGGTAAAAACCCAACCGACCAAACAAAAAAAGATGAAATAGGCAGTCTATCTGAAAAAGAATTCAGAGTAATGATAGTAAAGATGAACCAAATCTTGGAATTAGAATGGAGAAAATGCAAGAAACATTTAACAAAGACCCGGGAAGAACTAAAGAGCAAACACTGAGGAACAACACAATAAATGACATTAAAAATTCTCTAGAAGGAATCAATAGCAGAATAACGGAGGCAGAAGAACAGATAAGTGACCTGAAAGACAAAATAGTGGATATAACTGCCACAGAGCAGAATAAAGAAAAAAGAATGAAAAGAATTGAGGACAGTCTCAGAGACCTCTGGGACAACATTAAACACACCAACATTTGAATAATAGGGGTCCCAGAAGAAGAATAGAAAAATAAATGGTCTGAGAAAATATTTGAAGAGATTAGAGTTGAAAAATTCCATAACATGGGAAAGGAAATAATCAATCAAGTCCAGGAAGCAGAGAGAGTACCATACAAGATAAATCCAAGGGGAAAAATGCCAAGACACATATTAATCAAACTATCAAAAATTAAATGCAAAGAAAAATTGTTAAAAGCAGCAAGGAAAAGCAACAAATAACATACAAGGGAATCCCCATAAGGTTAACACCTGAGTTTTCAGCAGAAACTCTGCAAGCCAGAAGGGAGTGGCAGGACATATTTAAAGTGATGAAAGAGAAAAACCTACAACCAAGATTACTCTACCCAGCAAGGATCTCATTCAGATTTGACGGAGAAATTAAAAACTTTACAGACAAGCAACAGCTAAGAGAATTCAGCACCACAAAACAGCTTTACAACAAAACCTAAAGGAACTTCTCTAGGCAGGAATCACAAGAGAAGGAAAAGACCTACAAACACAAACACAGAACAATTAAGAAAATGGTAATAGTAACATACATACCAATAATTGCTTTAAATGTAAATGGATTAAATGCTTCCACCAAAAGACATAGACTGGCTGAATGGATACAAAAACAAGACCCGTATATATGCTGTCTACAAGAAACCCACTTCAGAACTAGGGACACATACAGACTGAAAGCGAGGGGATGGAAAAAGTTATCCATGCAAATGGAAATCAAAAGAAAGCTGGAATAGCAATTCTCATATCAGACAAAATAAACTTTAAAATAAAGACTGTTACAAGGGACAAAGAATGACACTACATGATGATGAAGGGATCGATCCAAGAAGATATAACAACTGTAAATATTTAGGCACCCAACATAGAAACACCTCAGCACATAAGGCAAATGCTAACAGCCATAAAAGGGGAAATAGACAGTAACACAAACATAGTAGGGGACTTTAACACCCCATTTTCACCAATGGACAGATTATCCAAAATGAAAATAAATGAGGAAACACAAGCTTTAAATTACATATAAAACAAGATGGAATTAAATGATATTTATAGGACATTCCATCCAAAAACAAGAGAACACGTTTTCTTCTCAAGTGCTCATGGAACATTCTCTAGGACAGATCATATCTTGGGTCATAAATCAAGCCTTGGTAAATTTAAGAAAATTGGGATCATATCAAGTATGTCTTCTGACCACAGCGTTATGAGACTAGATATCAATTACAGGAAAAATAAACTGTAAAAAATACAAACACATGGCAGCTAAACAATACAGAGTAAATAACCAAGAGATCACTGAAGAAATCAGAGAGGAAATCAAAAAATACCTAGAAACAAATGACAATGAAAACATGATGATCCAAAACCTATGGGATGCAGCAAAAGCAGTTCTAAGAGGGAAGTTTAGAGCAATACAATCCTACCTCAAGAAAGAAGAAACATCTCAAATAAACAACCTAACATTACACCTAAAGCAATTAGATAAAGAAGAACAAAAAAACCCCAAAGTTAGCAGAAGGAAAGAAATCATAAAGATCAGATCAGAAATAAATGAAAAATAAATGAAGGAAATGATCACAAAGATCAATAAAACTATAAGCTGGTTCTTAAAGAAGATAAACAAAATTGATACACCATTAGCCAGACTCATCAAGAAAAAAAGGGAGAAGACCCAAATCAACAGAATTAGAAATAAGAAAGGAGAAGTAACAACTGACACTGATGAAATACAAAGGATCATGAGAGATTACTATAAGCAACTATATGCCAATAAAATGGACATATGGGAAGAAATGGACAAATTCTTAGAAAAGCACAACCTTCTGAGACTGAACCAGGACAAACTAGAAAACATAAACAGACCAATCACAAGCACTGAAATTGAAACTGTGATTAAATATCTTCCAACAAACAAAAGCCCGGGACCAGATGGCTTCACAGGTGAATTCTATCAAACATTTAGAGAATAGCTAACATCTATCCTTCTCAAACTCTTCCAAAATATAGCAGAGGGAGGAACACTCCCAAACTCATTCTAGGAGGCCACCATCACCCTGATACCAAAA
>NC_041223.1:84942018-84943552 GCF_002837175.3 Physeter macrocephalus
CAAAAGCAGTTCTAAGAGGGAAGTTTAGAGCAATACAATCCTACCTCAAGAAAGAAGAAACATCTCAAATAAACAACCTAACATTACACCTAAAGCAATTAGATAAAGAAGAACAAAAAAACCCCAAAGTTAGCAGAAGGAAAGAAATCATAAAGATCAGATCAGAAATAAATGAAAAATAAATGAAGGAAATGATCACAAAGATCAATAAAACTATAAGCTGGTTCTTAAAGAAGATAAACAAAATTGATACACCATTAGCCAGACTCATCAAGAAAAAAAGGGAGAAGACCCAAATCAACAGAATTAGAAATAAGAAAGGAGAAGTAACAACTGACACTGATGAAATACAAAGGATCATGAGAGATTACTATAAGCAACTATATGCCAATAAAATGGACATATGGGAAGAAATGGACAAATTCTTAGAAAAGCACAACCTTCTGAGACTGAACCAGGACAAACTAGAAAACATAAACAGACCAATCACAAGCACTGAAATTGAAACTGTGATTAAATATCTTCCAACAAACAAAAGCCCGGGACCAGATGGCTTCACAGGTGAATTCTATCAAACATTTAGAGAATAGCTAACATCTATCCTTCTCAAACTCTTCCAAAATATAGCAGAGGGAGGAACACTCCCAAACTCATTCTAGGAGGCCACCATCACCCTGATACCAAAATCAGAGAAAGATGTCACAAAAAAAGAAAACTACAGGCCAATATCACTGTTGAACAGAGATGCAAAAATCCTCAACAAAATACTAGCCAACTGAATGAATCCAACAGCACATTAAAAGGATCATACAACATGATCAAGTGCAGTTTATCCCAGGAATGCAAGGATTCTTCAATATACACAAATCAATCCATGTGATACACCACATTAACAAACTGAAGGATAAAATCCATATTATAATCTCAATAGATGCAGAAAAAGCTTTTGACAAAATTCAATTCCAGTTAACATAAAAACACCTCAGAAAGTAGACATAGAGGGAACTTACCTCAACATAATAAAGGCCATATATGACAAACCCAAACTCAAAGCCAACATCGTTCTCAATGGTGAAAAACTGAAACCATTTCCTCTAAAATCAGGAACAAGACAAGGATGCCCACTCTCACCACTATTATACAACATAGTTTTGGAAGTCCTAGCCACAGCATACAGAGAAGAAAAAGAAATAAAAGGAATCCAAATTGGAAAAGAAGTAAAGCTGTCACTCTTTGCAGATGACATGATACTATACATAGAGAATCCTAAACATGCTACTGGAAAACTACACGAGCTAAACAAATGAATTTGGTAAAGTAGCAGGATACAAAATTAATGCACAGAAGCCTCTTGAATTCCTAAACACTAATGATGAAAAATCTGAAACAGAAATTAAGGAAACACTCCCATTTACCACTGCAACAAAAAGAATAAAATACCTAGGAATAAACCTGCCTAAGGAAACAAAAGAACTGTATGCAGAAAACTATAAGACACTGATGAAAGAATTAAAGATGATACAAACAGATGGAG
>NC_041223.1:84943574-85007729 GCF_002837175.3 Physeter macrocephalus
CTCCCTGACTTCAGACTATACTACAAAGCTACAGTAATCAAGACAGTATGGTCCTGGCACAAAAACTGACATATAGATCAATGGAACAGGATAGAAAGCCCAGAGATAAACCCACGCACATATGATTACCTTATTTTTGATAAAGAAGGCAAGAATATAAAATGGAAAAAAGACAGCCTCTTCGATAAGTAGTTTTAAGAAAACTGCACAGCTACATGTAAGAGAATGAAATTGGAACACTTCCCAACACCATACGCAAAAAAGAAAGTGAAAATGGATTAAAGACCTAAATGTAAAGCCAGACACTATAAAACTCTTAGAGGAAAACATAGGAAGAACACTCTTTGACATACATTACAGCAAGATTCTTTTTGACCCACCTCCTAGAGAAATCGAAATAAAAACAAAAATAAACAAATGGGACCTACTGAAACTTAAAAGCTTTTGCACAGCAAAGGAAACCATAAACAAGATGAAAGACAACGCTCAGAATGGGAGAAAATATTTGCCAACGAAGCAACTGACAAAGGATTAATCTACAAAATATACAAGCAGCTCATGCAGCTCAATCTCAGAAAAAGGAAAAACCCAATTCAAAAATGGGCAGAATATCTAAATAGACATTTCTCCAAAGAAGATATACAGATTGCCAATAAACACATGAAAGGATGCTCAACATCAATAATCATTAGAGAAATGCAAATCAAAACTACGATGAGGTATCACCTCACACCAGTCAGAATGGCCATATCAAAAAATCTACAAACAATAAATGCTGGAGAGGGTTTGGAGAAAAGGGAACCCTCTTGCACTGTTGGTGGGAATGTAAACTGTTACAGCCACTATGGAGAACAGTATGGAAGTTCTTTAAAAAATTAAAAATAGAACTACCATATGACCCAGGAATTCCACTACTGGACATATACCCTGAGAAAACCATAATTCAAAAAGAGACATGTACCACAATGTCCATTGCAACACTATTTATAATAGCCAGGACATGGAACCAACCTAAGTGTCCATCAACAGATGTATGGATAACGATCCTAGGGACAGGACATGAATAAAGACACAGACGTAGAGAATGGACTTGAGAACACGGGGAGGGGGATGTGTAAGCTGGGATGAAGTGAGAGAGTAGCACTGACATATATACACTACCAAATGTAAAATAGATAGCTAGTGGGAAGCAGCCGCATAGCACAGGGAGACAAGCTTGGTGCTTTGTGACCACCTAGAGGGGTGGGATAGTAGGGTGGGAGGGAGAGGCAAGAAGGAGGGGATATGGGCGTATATGTATACATATAGCTGATTCACTTTGTTATTCAGCAGAAACTAATACAACATTGTAAAGCAATTATACTCCAATAAAGATGTTAAAAAAAAAAGAGTAAATGGAAGATAGAGGAGAATAAATTTTCAAAAAATAATAAAAGTAAATTTCCCAGGACCAAATGGTCCATAAATATGAAATAAATGTGCCAGGAAGTATATACATTGTATACTACATGATACAACAATAATAATCAATGCATAATATTTACTTATTCACAGTAATAGATTTTAAAATGTGATATAACTATATTGAGTAACTGGGAGGAAGAAAGGAAGGGGTGAAGGAGAACCAAAAAATCTCTTCTATGGAAAGAGAAAATCAATGGCAAATCTAAAATAGCACTGTATGAATGAATATTATTTGGAAATATGGTAAAATTTTAAAACATCTCAAATAATTGGAAAGTGGAGAATTGTTTTGTACTTTTTATATGAAGTTTTTTAGTTTTATATATATATATGTTTTATATATATATATATATATATAAGGTTTCTACATACCTTTTAAAACTATCTGCATGTCGTTATTAGATAAAAATAGTAAACATGAGGCATATTAGCCTATATTCATTCCATAACCACAGACAACTTGAGCTTTGCACTTTTATCACTATAGGGTTGTAAATCAGTCTAAATGCTTTTTTCTTATTATTATTTAAGTGCTTATCTCTAGCGAGTTGCAATCATTATAGGCCACAGAAGAGAAGATGGTAAATCATTCCATCATGAAATATATACCTATATATGACATATAAGAATGTCTTCTATTTCTCGACTTAATTTTTGCAAATACTTTCCTGTTGTCCCCATAGTTTAAAGAACTACCTCTAGCTTCCTATTCCAATTTAAAAAACATTTTTACTAAAATATTATTTATGCTTACTGATTTGGAGAAGCTTCTTTCTCTGTGTGAAGCTTAGGAAAACATTTTTCTTTTCCACTAGTTAATCTGTAAGCTCCTGAAATGACTTTTCAGAGTGTATTGTATAGAACTGTGGAGGCCTCAATCACGCATGCTGACATGTATTCACTCAAGAAGCACTTACAAAAATCTTACTGGAACTGCACCACTCACTGTTTGTTTTTTCAAGGGTCTTACTAGAATTTAAGCTCCATAAATGCAGGGTTTTTACTCTCCTTATTCAGCATCTCCCTAGCATCAAGACTAGAATCTGGGATGTGGAAGACACTCAAGCAATGTGCGTGTCTGTTGACTGACTCACAGAGGAAGTAGAACTTAGTGTTTTAGAGTCAGATGGCCCCAGATTTAGACACTGGCTCCGAGATTTATCATATCTGTGATCTTGTCAAATTTCTTAAACCACTTTGTACATTTCTTCATTTATCAGATAGAAATATGATGCATTGTACATAGCTCTTGTAAGTATTAAGCATGAAACAAAGTGTAAAATGCATAAAATCGTGTCTGACACAAAGTAAACTCTCAGTAAAAGGTATCTGTAACTATTAAGGCAGTTAACCTCATAGGAAAAATTAGAATTTATTGATAGTCATAAGAAAAGTAATGTTTACGAGAGCAAATATTTGTGCCAGTAAATTCAGAAAAGCAATTTCTTAGAGTTTTCTGATTGGGTAATTGTCAGAAATAAAATCTCCTGGAAGAAATTGTCCTTCTAATTCCTGTTTTCTTCTTGTCTATAGGAGAATAGTTGATTACATTACTACTGCTGATATTTTAAATGCTAAATTTTATAAATACAAAACATGTCTTCTGATGATCTCAAATCACTCATCTCTCTTTAAACCTCCACAGTGGTAAGAGGAGGTTTGTTACAGTGGGTAAAAACCAGTCACAGGCCAACTATTGAAAAATACCTCCTTCTTAACGCTTCCCCAGACTGCAGGCAGCCCCTATGATGAAATATCTGGCCTGTGTCCAATTATTTATTCTGGTAGATGTCCTCTCATCTCTGTAAGACATTAACTGAAAGCTTAAGCTAATGTATTTGATATAGTTTATGCATGATCCTTCCAAGATAGCATTTGTATAATTCATATGTGGTGACTGCTAAAAAAAGAAACAGAAACATTGGGCAAAATCCTTCATTCCTGTCAAAAGACTCGAGGGTTCTCACACTTTCCCTAATTGTAGTAGAGATATTTGCAGGAGAGACACAAAAAAATTACCATGGAGAAAAGCTAGTTACAAACTAGAAGAATTCATAATATTCCATGTGGTAGCTATTCTTTTCTCATTTAAACTCAGACATAAGTAACATCTTTACAACCCTTAAGAAAACTTTTTAAAAAGTCTTAGGAAATTTATGAGGAAATTACTACATAGCAGACTCACCATTGATTATAAATGTTTATATATTTATATAATATTAATGAATGATATCATTTGAAATAGACAAAATAATAAAATGATAACAGCTGATGACATTTTTTTTATTTGGCCAGACCTTTTATGTCTAAATGGGTAAAAAAAGGGACCACACCAGTATAGAAATCAACCATAACCTAACCTAGGAACCACCCATAACCTAACCTAGGAGGACAGTCTGAAAAATAGAAGAAAATTCTCCAAGTAGTTTTACTAAAAGAAAATATAATAATCACGTGAGTACAATAACACAAAAAGACATAATAAAACCACAGAATGAAATGAACTGGGATTGCAGTGGAAAAACTCCAAAACTGAGACATCACTTAAGCCTGATGACAAACTTCTAAATGAATTAGAAATAATAAGGAATGAATAGAGTGAGCTGAAGTGGAGTTACTTTAATAGAGGAAAGGACCAAGATAACCACAATGAAAGCAGAGGAAAAAATAATATATATGAAGAAAAGATCCCTGAAATGAAGGAAGGATTGCATCTGCAGAGCGAAAGACCACACTCTCTTCCAAGAAAAATGAGTATGGAGCAGTCAACTCTCAGGCCTTTCCTGGGTGAGTTACTGTTACTTCCAAGATAATAATTCTTCAGGCATCCAAGGAGAAAAACAAACCACTCACAGGGAAATATGTGAGCAAAATAGGCCATCCTCGGACGTGGTCCCAGACACATTCAACGCCATGACACAGAGGAGCCATGTCTGCAAGTCGTGTAGAATGAACCCCAGGAGAATGCACGCTGTTGTCACACAGTCATTCAAATATAGGGGCAAGGGGCAGATACTTTCAAATATGAAAGACCTCGGGGACTAAAGCACTTTTGAGCCCTTCTTGGGGAAAAAAGTACCATGCAATTAAATCAAGCCAATAAAGTCATCGATGGAGAAGGCTCAGTGAAAGGCACTCAGTGTGGAGGTACCACAGAGCAATTTCTCTAAAATTCCGAGAAAAAGCAGTATTGTCAAATTCTATATGCAGCCATGTTATTCTGTCATCAAGGCAATAGGCAGATATTCTCAAACCTGCAAGGACGTGGGGAATGTAGAAGCTCTGAATTTCTTTTCAACAATTGATGGTGAAATTCAGTCACTCAAAGGTCATTCAAATTGAGGTCAGAAATGGAAAAGCCATAGAAAGACTAAATACAATGGAAAATAATCAATGCATAAAAAGAATATAAATATTATTATGTCCTTTATCAACTTAAAAAATATCTAAATAACAAAATTTAGATTTAGGGCACAAGGGATGGGTCAAGGAGGAAATACACTAATATTAATAGCTGGGAGCCAATTGTTATTCTCAAAAAGCAAAACATGTAGTTAAAAAATAGAACTGTAGTTTGTATTTTTTATTATTTCTTTAAACTTGGAGGGTCTTTTGCAGATTAAATATCTTTTGTGCAGAAATATTTATCTGAAGTTCCACAATTACTTTAATTCCCTCCTACTAAATATAAATTTAAATGTAATGGTTCATACTTTAAGAATAGTATGCATGGTGTGATACATTCTTATGAATGTATTTATCTTCCTGTATATATATGAATATATCTTTTATAGATATAAATATATGCACAGAGATGTTGGAATTATGTTCATCCAATGTTAATAATGTCTTTTTACAAGTAGTGTGATTTTACTTATTTTTTTCCAAGTATGTGATTTTAAATTTTCTTCATCTTTTTTTTTTCTGTATTGGTTGACATTGTAATAAGCATGCATCATATTTATAAAATAATAATATCATTATCCTAAGAAAAACTTATAAAGGAACAAAGGAAGAGAAAGAATCAAGGGAAGTCAGTGACAGTGTGAGACTGGATGTCCCCAGGTGTGAAGGTGTCATTTCAGGTTAATCATTTCATTTGCTTCATTTATCAGAGTACAAAGTCATCCAGTAAAATGCCTTTAATGCTGCTTCCCCCTCAAAACCTCAGAGAAGAGCCACTCTCTTCCATTCCTGGGAAAATAAATGAGGTTCAGAATTTCTCTCTGGCACCCAGGGCATTGCGGTGTAAAGGCACCAATACCAGCTCTATGTTATTTACCTTGTGTATCTGATGACATGTCTTTGCATATAGTTTAACATTATTAATATTTTATTTGGAATTTGGCAAGAGAAAATTCTTTCTTTTAGCAAACATCTATTGAGTGCTTACAAATATGAAGTACTAAATAATGAATGCTATCATCAAAAGCTTTGGTCTCATCAGGGAGACAAACATATAAAGATCATTAATGATTTGCCAGGCAACTGAGAAATCACTGCATATTCTCAACTTGTGCTACCATATTCTACCAGTCCCAGAGGCTGTCTCTTCAAATTCATTAAATTCAGTGCCATCTGGATGTGACATGATTTTTTTAAATGTATTTGAATGTTTCTGTTTAGACATTTGTTGGGAGCATGTGAATAAGTTTTATATTATGCATTATTTATATTCTTATTTGGCAAAACAAAATTAATGTTTAAAAATAATTAATGTTGCAGTTTACCCTATGGTCTTTTAGAGTCCTTGTTACTATTGTGTTCAGTGCCATCCAGTTCATTTTTAAATGGATTTTCCGCTGAAGCTGATGTCTAATGCAATTAATGCATGAAGTGAGGGCCAGACAGCATGAATTATTCACTGGGTTCTCACACTTGCCTTTATGGTTAAGTCATCATAATATATCATAGTTACCATGGAGAATGTTAAGTGTCTAAAACCAAAAATTATTACTCTTTTTAAAGTTTCTTTTATATTTCACACAAGTATATGTGTTATGAGACCCATTATCAGGGACAAACGACTTTACTTAAAGAATAAATTTTGATATTATAACTTTAAATAAAACATAATCTTTATCTTTAATGAACTCAGATTTGTGTACATATAGTTTCCTGAGAAATAAAGCACTTTTAAAGTGTTTATCTTCCTTCAAGACTGAGTTTGAATTAAATATATTTATTTTAGTACATTAGTCTATAATTAATTCTGATTTTATATCCCCTAAGATTATTCATGAACACAAAGTGAGGAAAAATACCAAATTTGATCTGCAAGAATATTGTTTTTTAGGTGTCTGTCTTTTCTTAACTTAATCATTTTAATTTGAGTTTTAATATATCTCAGAGTAGTTACATGCTCTTCATTTATTTCTAAGGCATGTGCTTGAAAATGGAGTTTACAGGCTATGGCACCATTGCACTTAGATTAAAATGTAAAAGTTCTCCTGATAACCCATCCAGCCTTCAGGACTTGCTGTGTTGACCACATTTCCTCAAGTTCCTCCTCTACCCTCTATTCTACCCGCACTGGCCTCTCCGAAGACTCCAAACTCATTTCTGACTTTAGGCTCTTGGCTTTGCCCTTCCTTCCGTGTAGTGCGCGAGCTCTCTCCAAATCGTCGCACTGTAGCCAAGCCAGGTGTTCAGAGCTTAGTTCAAATGTCACCTTGGAGAAGATATATCGTTGTTATATTTTCTTCATAACAAATTACTATTTGAAGGTACCTCATTAATGTATGGTTTGTACTTCACAAACCATAATTACAAGTTAATTGTGATCTGTCCCACATGCAATGCAACAGACATGAGACTTAGACACTGGTTTCTGCCTCTTTTGGTCCCTGTGTCCCTTATCACCAGAGCCAGGGAGCACTCCCAACACAGAGTGAGCAGTCATTACATATTTGTAAAGTGAATGAACCAGTATCATCTAGGGCAGGGGTTGGCAAACTTTTTCTGCAAAGGGTCTGATGATAAATATTTCAGGCTTTGTGGGGGGTATATCCTTCCCTTCCCTTTCCTTCCCTTCTCTTCCTAGTCTTTGCTTTCCTTTCTTTCTGCAACCCTTTAAAAATGTAAAAACCACTCTTAGGCAGACTTTACAAGGACAGATCATAGGACAATTTTGCCCGTTGGCTGGATTTTGCCCATGAGTCAGAGGCATGGTATCCCAACCCTGATCAAGTTGCCTTATTATATCACAGATTCTTACTCTAGACCCCTGAATCAGTCTCTAGAGGTGGCCCAAGAATCTGCATTTTCTTCAAGATTTTCTTGATGCTTAGCTGCTGATAAATTTGAGAACTAGGGGATTAAAGTGAAGTGAATAAGTTTAGTGAGTCACCTAAGAAAGAAAATAATCACAATAAAATTTCACTAAGCAATACGGTTTGGGTTTTTTTTTTTTTGAAACTGTTAAATAATAGTTTAATTTTTGTAGAATTTATCACATTAATTTACCTTAAGTTCTCCACATTTAATGAGGAACGGCACTTTATCTACTTTTCTTAGATGCCAAGAAGTGGAGTTTGTCTATTCTATTCCATTATAGAAGTGATTTTTAAAAAGCCAAACTTAAATTTAAATGAAAATATCCAATGCTTTGTTCTACACCTATTTTCAGACTTTACAGTGGGCACCAGTGCTGGCTATGAACTCTTTGTTTAGTAGAAACCTGACATGGAATTGGGTCACTGAGAAGGAGAAAGCTTTAATAGGGTTTTCTTTGAAGGGCCCTTAAATTCTATTCCAGTCTATTTGTGCAGTAGCATTTAGTGAAATGGAAAGCACAGCTGTGACTATTCTCACTTTCAATGTAGCAACCCTTCAACACGAGCTTAAAAGCAGTTTTGCATCTGTAGATTTTAGTGTCAAATTGATTTATCATTTACCAGAGGCTAGGAGCAATGTGAAAAGTAGAAATAAGAATAATTTAAAGTAACAACTGCAATCTATTTGTAATTGTTTAGGTTTTTTTTTTTGTTTCTTTGTTTCCAATTATTTAGAAGCTTGGACTATATTTTCTCATGATCTGACTTTGAACATGTCCAGTTCAAAGATTTGTGATTCATATAACCTCTCATTTTATTATTTCTATACTTTTATTTATTAGTGGCAATTATGCCTTTATTACTTACTTATAATGCTTATTTTAAACACTGAGTGTGCTCCAGGCACTGTACTAAGCACTGCCTAAGCATGATCTGCTTTAATCCTCTCTCCCTGCTTCCTGCCCTCTCATTTTGTGGATGAAGAAGCCAAGGCTGAAAGAGGTTACACCCATGGGAAGTGGTGGAGTTGGGAGGGCCATCATTCAGGCAAGCCTGAAATATGCCAATAGAAGAAGAAGAGGAGAGAAACAAAGGATTTGGACATGCAAAGGAGGAAAGAGGATAAACAAGGTGGAAAAGGTAGAGAAACAAAGAGTTGTCTTGAGTTCATGTCACTTGATAAGACTTCTCAAGACAATGTCAAGCAATGGAGAACAGCACTTCTCTCCAGTATCTTCTTCTGTTTGGTGGCTTTTAACTTCTCTGTGAAAAATAAGTATTATGATGCTACTTAAAATGAAGTACATCTTGTCATTTTTCCTAAATTTTGTGTGTTTTGAAGAAAAAAGACTTCTCCTTAAACAGAAAGGAAACCATCCTTACCCAAATCACATTTATTAAACTTTTATCCATTCATGGCAATTTTTACCCTAGAAAACCCACAACTGAATGTCAGATAGATAATAACCAATCTAGGCCAAAATTTTATATATAATTGTGAGGGACCTGAATTGAACATTCCTTAATGGAACGTTTTCTCAGAAAATGTCACTTCATAATAGATTCCAAAACATGGGGTCATGATATGCTAAGAGGTCAGAATACAATGTGGAAAGTTGATTCAAATATGCAGAGTCACATACATACACATGGTTCTGCATACAGGTGCATGTATACACAAACACACCCAGCTTTCTCTCCAGAAAATGTTTTAAGTGTTTATTGTTCTGTTACCATATAAACACATAGAAGCATATTCCTATGGTTATATCAGTGCTTTAAAAATCTATTATTTTATATTCAATGCCAATTTTCTAAAACCATGACTTACTTATTATAGGATATAAATGATCTTAAACAATTAAATCCTACACTGCTAGAAGGTGTTTATTTCAATTGGGAAGATCTTTTATGTGATAAAAAGTGATGACAGATGCCTAATAAAGCATGACCTACAATTAACAAGTTAAAGCATCTCAAAACCAAAGACATATATGACACATTAGTATCTCCTTAAAAGTCACACAAATTGAACATTTTCCTCCGGCTCTCTAAATGTCCATTTGCAAAGCATAATGTGGTGTCATGATGATTTTCTTTCATGCCCCTGTGATGCTTAGTTAGTACCAAAGCTTAATATGATCAAAATGCTGTGAAGCAACCAAGGATCAGAGGGTAACAATGGTGACCTCAACCACATTGTGACCATATTATTCAATAGTTTGAAAAGGAACTAATGACCATGGTTTTTCTTGGTGGGGAAGAGTGGTTACTGAGTGAAAAGAAAAATTAGAGAATTCCAAAATAATTGCACAGCAGCTATTCTTCAACTTCCATATGAGTTTGTATTATTATTACTACTATTATTATGCCTAGAACTACAAATTGTTTTAATTAATGCCTTCATAGGAAAATGATAATTGATATGATAATCAACTGATAAAATGATTTAGAACATACAGACTTGCATTTCTGATAATATAATAATCCTGAAATTATTATCCCCACAAAATCTTCAAGATATTAAAATATCTTTTTAAAATGGAAACCAAGATCACAAAAAAGTAAAGAGACTCTTTAGAAGGCAAAAATGAAGTGAGAATGCCAATACACAGTGGCTTTAAAAATGTCCAAATCCAGAATATCCTAGGGACATTTTCTGATTCCCATGGAGCTGTAAGTCATAATGAATCATGCAAGCAACATGAGACAAAGACTTAAAAGTGGGGAGTCCAATTAGACATCTTTTATATAAAGCCAGAGCCCCATGGGGTTACTACATCAGGAAAAGGAAAAAATTAGGGGACAATTGTCCCATTGGTGGAAACTGCGAGGAACATGGTCTGACAAAGCCCTGACTCTCAGGTAAAGTGTGAGCGTGGGGGAAATATGAAGTAAAAACTTCTTGCCAGAAGCCAGCTTTCTTGTAGTACTTGGATTAAAATTTACAGTAACTTCAAGGTACAAAAAAACCCTACAAACCTTTAACAGATAAATTAGTTTATGGTCCTCCAGACACCATGTCTAGAAAAAAGTAATTATTCTCTCTCTCTAAAAATAAAAAGAGGGGCTTCCCTGGTGGCGCAGTGGTTGAGAGTCCGCCTGCCAATGCAGGGGACACGGGTTCGTGCCCCGGTCCGGGAAGATCCCACATGCTGTGGAGCGGCTGGGTCCGTGAGCCATGGCCGCTGAGCCTGCACATCCGGAGCCTGTGCTCCGCAACGGGAGAGGCCACAACAGTGAGAGGCCCGCGTACTGCAAAAAAATAAAAATAAAAAATAAAAAATAAAATAAAAAGAAAGAAAGAAAGGAAGGAAGGAAGGAAGGAAGGAAGAAAGCCTCTTCAATTCAGATCCCATTGAGTTCTTACTGATACATAAACATGAGGTCACACACAAAAAATACACAAAATTAAACAAGGTACCAAGTTGAAGATTAAGCAGAGACATTAAAGAGAGGAATAAGACTTTCAAAGACTCAAAATATTGGAATTCTTCCTTAAATGTAAAATTAGTATGCTTGATATGCTTACAGAAATAAAGGAAGGGATAAAAACACAACTAACAAATAAAAGGCTATCATAAACGGTTAGGCAAATGTAAAAAATAACATAACAAGGAACTTTTATAATGGTAAAATATAATAATTAAAAATTTAAAAGTACTCATTGGAAGAGATAAACAGCAGATTGAAAATTGCTCAAGATATTTAAAAATTGGAAAAAATTCTGAAAAAATTATTCAGAAATCATCAAGGAGAAACAGAAAAATTTGAAAGAAATTATAAACATAGAGTGAGAAGCTCTAACAAACATTTAATCAAAATTCCTAAAGGAAACAATAGAGAAAATTATAGAGAGACTTAAAGTATAATAGCAGAGAATTTTCCAAAATTGATAAAAGACGCATATTTTCAGATTTAAAAGTGCATATTATGCAATATAAACAAAATGAAATACATAGCTAGTCATTTTATGGTGAAATTGTAGAACAAAAGACAAATGTTAAAAGCATCTAAAAAAGGAAAACAGATTAGCTACAAGGTAACAGTAGACATCCAACTTCTCAAAATAAAAAAATGAATGCTAGAAGAGAATGAAATAACATAAAGTTTTAGAAAAAAATATGCTGACACATAATTGTATACATAGCAAATGAGAATGAAAAAAGACACATTCAGATAATCAAAAAGGAGAGTTTACCACCAAAATATTTCCACTAAAAGAAATTTTTAAATATGTCCTTCAAGAAGAAGAAAAATGATTCAAATTAAACGTCAGAAATGAAAAAGAAATAAATGAGGAAAGAAAAAGACAAACATATAGATAATTCTAAATAAACATTGACTATATAAAACTAATAATAACTTCTAATAAGAGAGTTAAATATAGAATTAAAATACTCTTCAAGAATTTTCATGCCAGCTAGCATAGGAAAGTTGGGTGTTGTCAGGAGTTAATGATATAAGGTCTTGTATTATACAGTAGAAGGATAAAGAGATCAAATTTAGATGTTAGCAAGCAAGCTAAAATTTCAAAGTAACCACTAAAATAAAAAATGAAATAGAATTTATAAATTTTGAACCAACAGAGGGAAATTGGTTAGCATAAGAAAGAAAAAAACTGTAATGGAATAGAAGGGATGCAAAATGGAAAAAAGCAACCCAAGAAGGATATAGCAAAAAAAAAAAAAAAAGTAGACATAGTATAATGGAAGTAAATTCTAATATATTAATGTTCATAATAAATCTGAATGGATAAAATTCATCATGTAAAAGGTAACAATAATCAGACTGAATTGAAAAAATACACAGATACTTTTTAGAAGAAACAAGGAGAAACATTGAAAATAATAGAAAGAAGGCCGAAAGTGAGAAGAGCATACAGGGATATAGAAAAAGATACATGCAGATATTTGGGAGTAGGAAAGATCATTGCAAATGGAAGCTAAGTGTTGGAGCAAAATGAGTGGGTTTCCTTCTATGAATGTGAAAGATGAGATTAGAGAGGGAGGTGAATTTTGAGCATAAAGAACCTTGTAAGCAAGATAAGAATTTTGGATTTTTTTCTAAAGGGAATGGGAACTAAACACTTGTAGCAGTGGAATAATGTAATCTGTGCAACAGATTGAGTTAGGGAGAAATCAAGAATCCGGCTTGGTGTCTATACATTTTGAGACACATTCAGTGGAGGTGTCAAGTAAGCAGTTAGATCTACATATCTGAACTTAAAATGCCAGGTCTAAACTGGAGCTCTAGGTTTGGAAATTCTCAGTACACAAGTGGTATTAAAATGTGCATGGTCTCTTTAGAGAATGTTGGCTGAAAAGAACCCAAGATTGAGCCTCAATAATTCAACATTTAGAGGAGTTACAGAGAGGGTAGAACTAACAAAGGGGTCTGAGAAGGAGTTCCAAAGAAACAGCAGGAAGACAGGGGGAGTGTGTGTTATTTACAACGAACTAACACAAGCACTCATAAGTTCATCTCTCAGTCATAGTAGTTCATTTGCCAACTCTCTGAATTTCAATCAATAACTTGGAGCAAAGATTAAAATATTAGTATATTTTCCCTACAGTTTTGTCCAAAATGTGTCTTTCATTTGATACAGAGCACTGAAAAGTCTATGTTATGAAAATTTATACAGTGGAAGAGATAATTTGGGAAAATTCACTCCCATACTTAGCAACAACAGCTTCTTTCCTCCCATAACCTTCTTTTTTTCTTTAATAATGGAGCCTCCAGAATTTTAGGTGGGCACGTGGTCTACCAGAAGATTCCATTTCCCATCCTCCCCTATACATCAATGTAGCCATCTAGCTAATATTTGGACAAGGGAGTAGAAGAAATGTGTGAAATTTCCAGGATGTTTCTTTAGACAGAGGGGATTTGTGCATTATTTTACTTTTCTCCGGGAAAGAGACCATGATGGTAGAAAGAGGAGCCATCCTGTACTACAAGATGGAAACCTAATTTTGAATGAAACAGTAACAAGATGGAAGAAATAGTTTTTGCCACCAACTAAACAGATCTTAATTAAGAATAAATACATTTTCTATCTACTTTAAGTCACAGTAGTTTTGCCTCTCTTTGTTACAGCAGGCTAACCTGTTTGCCATGCCCATATATTTACTTCTATCCACTGAAATATTTTTGCCTACTTTTTTTTTTTTTTAATGTGATAAGTTTTCTCAGAACAGCCTCAGCAGTATGTCGGGGGTATTTTGAGTTTGTTTTGTTTTTTTTTCCTTTTGGGCCATGCCATGTGGCTTGCAGAATCTCAGGTCCCTAACCAGGGATTGAGCCCAGGTCTCTGCAGTGAAAGTGCTAAATCCTAACCACTAGAG
Organism: Physeter macrocephalus; assembly: GCF_002837175.3. Lineage (NCBI taxonomy): Eukaryota > Metazoa > Chordata > Mammalia > Artiodactyla > Physeteridae > Physeter > Physeter macrocephalus. The sequence goes on from NC_041223.1 coordinate 84,957,658, forward strand.
AACCAGGGAACTCCCTTTTGCATACTTCTATTACCTAGAGAATTGCTACATACCTCAAATGTTCCCCCAGCTCAAGGCCCATCTTGAAAAGCCTATGCGAACAAGCTCATCCCCTTTCCAGTGTCTCAAAAATGACTTTTAATTTGTTTAACTTCCCATATAATTTTATATAGCCATGACATTAACCACAGTTTTTTGTCATTAGTGAACCATCACCCCCTTTTGAAATGCATTCAGCCCAAGGATAGGAACTTTTAAATTTTTTTCTTTATTGAATCATAATTGATTAACAATATTATATTATTTTTGGGTGTACAACGTAGTGGTTCAAAATTTTTATACTTGATACTCCATTTAAACTTATTATAAAATATTGGCTACATTCCCTATGCTGTGCAATATAACCTTGTAGCTTATTTATTTTATATCCCCTACCCTTCCCGTCTTTTGTTTCCCCATTAGTAACCACTAGTTGGTTGTCTATATCTGTGAGTCTGTTTCTGTTTTGTTGTATTCATCCATTTGTTTTAATTTTTAGATTCCACATATGTGATATCATACAGTAGTAGTCTTTCTCTGTCTGACTTATTTGCTAAGCAAAATTGCCTTCAAGTCCATCCATGTTGTTGCAAATTGCAAAATTTCTTTCTTTTTTATGACTAAGTAGTATTCCATTATATACACATAACACATATTCTTTATCCATTCATCTGTTGATGGACTTAGGTTGCTTCCCTATCTTAGTTATTGTAAATAATGCTGCTATGGACATTGAGGTACATGTATATTTTTTAATTAGTGGTTTCATTTTCTTTGGATATATACCCAGGAGTAGAATTGCTGGATGATAGTTCTTTTTTAGTTTTCTGAGGAAACTCCATAATGTTTTCACAGTGGATGCACCAATTTACATTCCCACCAACAGTATACAAGTGTTCCTCTTTCTCTACATCCTCACCAACAGTGGTTATTTGTGGTCTTTTTGATGATAGCCATCAATATTGTGAAATATTGGCCATCTTTCATATGGAAGAATTCTAAACAATATAAGCAGATATTCAAACCTCCAGGAGGGGGAACTTAACCTCAAGTGCTGGGTAGACTTAGTAATTTGCATCCAAAGAATAGATTATACAAAGCTGAATCCCTCCTCTGAATCGCCCTTGGCAGAAGCAGGCTGCTTGTCTCAAGGTTATTGATTATGATCATCCTTCCACTCACCCCTATCCAATGACTTGTTGATGCAGGGGATGGTCTAGAAGACAAAGACTCACCCTCTTAACTCAAAAGGGGCAACACTGAAGGTTATGCCACCTCCAGAGCCCCCTGTAAGATTTGCTGGAATCTCATTTCCAATTGCATCAAAGTTTAATTTCTCCTGGCTCAACTCTGCTCCTTACTTTCATTTATACATGTTTTCCAGACAGGCCTCTCTAGGAAACCACCTGCATGCAAATCCCCATCTCAAAGTGACCTCTCAAGGGCTTTACCTAAGACTGCAAAAAAGAAGGAAGGAGGCAGGGAGAATGTAGGTGATAGGTATACAGTGAAGAAGAAAGTATTAGATTAGGGAATAGATGCAATGATGAAACAAGAATGAAAACCTGGAGAAGGAAAGAATGATAAGTAGATTTTACTAGTCTAGAGGACAGGGTACAGAGCATAGTATGACAGGAGATGGACACGTTTGAGAGAATGGAGATAGAAAATCTCTTGGATTTCAGCTGATCCTGAATGTAGAGGGACCCTCTACTCTCCCCATAGAATCCCTAACACCCTTTGAGTGCGCACCAAGTGTGGCTCTTCTTCTACTCACCTTCAGACACTGCTCGTGGATCACTGGAATGACCTGTCCCTGTCATAGTTTACAAAGGGTCACTTTGGCCCAGCCCAAACAGTCTTAATAATTTAGTAGTCTTAATTCCAGTTTAGCGGAATATAAATATTACTGCCAAGTTTCATCAAGTCTAAAAATGTCTTTGGGATCTAAACTGACCCAGAAATAATGGAATTATTTATCCTAATTGAGAAGCAAAGAGAAATTAAGAAAGTGCTGGAGAGTATATGAAACAATTAGTTACCCTGTTGTATAAAGTGAGTTTGTGGCTACAAGATGGAAATGAATGTAATATAAAACATAGGCTAGATTTGGTTAGACTCATATTCCCATAAGGGAGCAGGCTCAGCTGAGATTTCTTATGGGTAGCTCTGTGGCCCTGGAGGGTAACAAGAGTAATTGGATTCCTACAAATTTGGATGGATAGACTAGCATTATAAAGGATCAGGAGCAGGCTTCCATGGTGGCGCAGTGGTTAAGAATCTACCTGCCAATGCAAGGGACATGGGTTCGAGCCCTGGCCCAGGAAGATCCCACATGTCGCAGAGCAACTAAGCCCATGCACCACAACTACTGAGCCTGAGCTCTAGAGCCCACAAGCCACAACAACTGAGCCCACGTGCCACAACTACTGAAGCCTACATGCCCAGAGCCCGTGCTCTGCAACAAGAGAAGCCACGACAATGAGAAGCCCATGCACCGCAATGAAGAGTAGCCGTCGCTCGCTGCAACTAGAGAAAGCCTGTGCACAGCAATGACAACCCAACACAGCCAAAAATAAATAAATTTATAAGAAAAAAAAAAAGGATCAGGAACACTAGAAGTGTAATGATGGGCCAAGGGTTCTATACACAGACAAGTCCAGTTTCTCAAGGAGAACCCTGCAACTAGAGAAACAGTCCAATTATGATGCAAATTTCAGATTCTCACAGGCTGATGTCATGCCATCCCACTGTACTCTTACCTCAATTAAACTGTAAATAGAAGGCATACCTTTATAGTAAATAGGTATTTTCATCCACAGTAAAGAAGTATCAATAGAAAACTATGTATCTTTTTACAGACTTTTACCAAATTCTGTGGTGTGTATCATCTAATTATTAAAGATTATGGTTAGAGAAAGAAATGACTCTAAAAAGCTGTCCTACTGATAGAAATCTATTTCCTAATTGATTTCCATAGAACATAATTTAACCTGTAAGTAAAATCAAGAATTTCTTAAATAACCATATTGAAAACTGAACCAGAGATCATAAAAGTAATCTATAAGAAAATTTGAAAGTCTTGGAATTTTCAAACCCCCAAGAAGGTGCAAGAAACAGACATGTTTTTGCCTATTTCAAAGATTTTCATTCTAAAAGCGTTTTTCAACATAATATTAAGCAATTCCTTTGTGTGTGGGAGAGCAGGGGGAAGGGGTTTGTAGTGTGGGCAACTTTCCTAAAATGGAATAAAGGTATTTTATATTTATATATTTTATATATTTTATATTTATATTTTATGTATTTTATATTTATATTTTTCTTCTTCCTCCCCTTTGTTTCTACTAATCAAATTGTGCTTTTAATGAAATCATTACAGCATCATTAATAGTTTTGAAAGGTTATCTGTTTCTGTCTCCTGCAGAATGTTGTTCCAAACTTAATCATTTTGTTTTAAGCTTTTTGTATGTGTCAATATCTACCCATTATCAACATGAAGATTTTGGAAATAAAAACTGCAACTGACAAATGCTTAAATTTGCATATATGGATAGAAGTTAATTTTAGAAATTCCTATAGCCACTATATTTTATCTATTCATTTTTCTCCTAACAATTTAGAATGGTATAAATTAGAATGTATATAAAATACTTACAGAGAAAAAATTATAACTATGATTTTGTGCTGGGGATTTCAGGGTGTTTTAAATTTAGCTAATCTGCTTTCATAAAAAATCCTGTTAATTTTCCTTTGCAAATATGTATAACTCATGCAAACTTCACTTATTTCTTTTCATTTATGCTAAATGATTTTAGAATAATAAATGATTCATATATGAGATAGCCATTTCCAAGCATATAGAAATAATTTCTAGAATACATACTATGCAGTAACCACTTATTCATGGCATTTCCTTTTTTCTTGCATTTAATTTATTTTTCCTCTCTCTACTTCCATCCATTCTATGTTTTATCAGAATGAGAGAACTGTGTTTACACAGTTAAGGAAAATGAATCAACTTATCACATCTAATTTTCCTGAGTTGAAAATTAAGAAAAGAAGATGGTAAAATTTGGCTGCATCTTAAAATGCTCTGAATTATCTTGCCAACTCTGTTACTAATTATTCTAAAATTAGATTTAATTTTGTAACTAACACCATGATTCCCATTTTTTTTTTAATACTCCAAGTTGGAAAAATACCAGAGTCTAACATAAAGGCCTTAGGCAATTTCACATCTAAAATTGCATTGTAGGAGTGGCAGAGGAAGACACCAGAATAATGTGTTAGGAAATTAAAAGACGCGACCCAGTGAATGTTTGTTTTCTGGAGGACCCTTCTTCCATAGCTGTTGAGCAAGGAGTAACTTTCACTGGAAGAGTTCTGTACTATTTCTTCCACCAGCATCATAAAAGTGCTTTTTCTTGCTCAAATCCTATGACAATTGATTCTGAGAATAATCCAGAGAACACAAACTATGATATAAAATGAAAGTGTAATTTTTTTCCAAATATATTTTTTCTCTGTGTCCAAGAAAGCAAAGACAAGTTATTTCAAAGACAGTGACATTTAACAGAGGAAAAGAAGTAAGCCATGGGAATCAACCTGCAACAGTGAGGCTTCAGACTCCACTCAACTAGACATGGGAGGTCTTCCTTGGAAAGGCAGTGATAGAGTGGGAAGAGCTCACTGGGAAGAAAGGCTGACTCTGGATCCTGGCTCTGTCACTTACTAGGCCTGAATAAGGACAAGTTTTCAGCCTTTTTCTGAGTCTTGGTTTCCTTACTTGTAAAACAGACAGAATAAAAACAACCTTATATGGTTATTTTGACTATCAAATAAACAGTGAAGGTTAAGCATGAAATAGATGTTCAGTGCTAACCTCTGCATGGGTCTACTCAGAAAGCTTGTCTCATTAGCTTTAAAGTGTGGGATGCTTCATCACCTTGCTCTAGCTGAAGAGTCAAATATATGTAACTCAAAGTAGGCTGTACATTTCTGGAAAATTCTATTTTACGGGAACTGAAGGAGAATAAAAAGAAGGTTATACATTTATCTAGTACCTACCAAGTGACAGACACTGTTTCCACAAATATATTATATGATAACTAATTTAATCCTGAGACACACCCTATGAGATAGGTACTATTCTAGTCCTCACTTTCTTAGCATAAGGAAGCTAAGAAATGTGCTTGAGGAGAGGAGGAGTCAAGATGGCAGAATAGGAGGACATGGAATTTGTGGCTCCTCACAAATACACCAAGAATGCATTTACAGATGGGACAGTTCTCACAGAGCACCTGCTGAACATTAGTTGAACACTTCAGACACCTAAAAGGACAAGAAAATCCCCTCACAACAGGGTAGGACAAAAGAAAGAAGAAAAAAAGAAAAGAAGAATCAAAAAAGGGACCAGCAATCCTGGTGGGAAGCTGAAAGTGAGGGGAGGTCTCCACACTCAGAAAAATTCCCTCTCAGTGGGAAATCAGCTGGAACAGAAAGAAATCTTTGGGGGCTCAAAGGATAATGCAGCAGGCGATCTGTGAAAGGCAGGATAAAGTAAGAACTGTGTGCATAGTCTACACTGTAGCACTGAGCATTCCAGCCTGAGTTGTGAGTCTCCAGTTCAGACTTGAGGCTGGGTGCTAAAAAGTGGGGTTTGGAGTGCAGACCAGGGAGGGGACAGCTGTTGGCTGTGAAAAGACAGTTGAAGGGATGGGAGTAAGGAGCTCCACAGCCAGGAAAGTTTGCGAAAAAAGCCTGGGTCACCATAGAAGCAAGGAGTCATTGCTGAGTGGCATGCAATAAGCAGGGCCACCATTAGAATCCCTTTCTCCACCCACCAGCTTCTTTGGCCTCTGCAGGTACTGGGAGGGGCTCCCATCTGAGTAGGCTTGCCCATCCCTCAAGCCAAGACCTCCTCCACCCGCATAAGCTCTGGGGTCCTGAGCACCACCCATCCCAAAGCTTCCTGGGGAATCGCCCTGGGTTGCCCTGCCTGAGATGGAAATCCACCAGTGCTGGTGGGGGCTGAGTGCTAAAGCATGAGGTTAAGAGAGCAGATCTGGGGAGAGGACTGCTGTTGGCTGAGTGAATACAACAGAGAGGATGGGAGTGAGAGGCTCCGTGGCCGGGAATGCCCCTAGTGGAATCGTGGTCTGCCCAAGAAATGAGTCACTCTCACTATTGTTGAGAGACATGCAAGGGGCAGGGCTGCCACTGCCCCCACATGCCAGTCGCTGTCTCCCCAGGCACTGGGAGGGACTCCCAGCAGAGCAAGCACACCCCAGTCTGTCGCAACTGCCTGCCAGTCTCCGCCGCCACAGGCAACTCGTGCACACGCCAACTGTGGCTGCCATACCCCTCCCCAGCCTGAGGGAGGAAGTGTGCCCCAATCAGCTGCTGCCTTTGCTCCCTCTTGCCTGGGCAAGGAGCAGACGCCTGAGGGTGGCACACATGCAGAGGTGGGGCCAAAGGCAAAGTTGAGCCCCAGGGGCAGGGCGACTAAGGAAGAGGAATGGTAACCTTTCCCTGCAACTACACAAGATGCAGATTAAACCCCCAACATCAGCTTGGGAAATTCTGTGTCTGTGGAATAGCTGAATAGACAACAAGTGTTCTCACAATTTATACTGGTATAGCCTTAACAGCAATGGACTTTGGGGACAAGTATATGCAGGAGTTGGGCCAGGTTAGTGTCTGAGCTGGTCCCACAGTGCCCACAGTAGGTCCACAGACCTACCTAGAGGTACTGGAGGGCCTCCTGGGGAGGTGAGGATGGCTCTGGCTCACTGTGAGAGCAAGGACACTGAGAGCTGAGGCCCCAAGAAAATATACTTATTAATATTATGCTTTTTTTGCTTCATTTTGTTCTGTTGTTGTTGATGTTGTTTTTATTATTTTTAATTTTTATTTTCATTTTCAAAATTTTTTTAATATATATTTTTTAATTTTGCTATTTTTACTTTTTGTTGTTTTGCGTTTTTCTTTTTTGGTGTTTTTGTGCTTTTTTAAAATTTATTTTATTATATTTTATCTTTTCCTTTTTTTGATTGTTTTTATGTGTTTATTTTGTTTTCTTCGATTTTTTAATTGCTTTCTGTTTTTGTTTTATTTTCCATTTTTTGTTTTTGTTAGTTTAGTCCTCATTGATTTTTCTCATTTTTCAGTTCTTTGCTCTCTTGCGTTTCTTTTTAGTTTTTGGTTTTGGGTTTGTTTGTTTTTTTTTTCCTTTTCAGTCTGCTTCTTGTTTGTTTCCATTAGTTTGGTTTTGTTGTTATCATTTGTCTTGGATTTGGTGTGGCTGTTTGTTTCCTTTCTTCTATTTTTTTTTCTGTGTGTGCTTTGTGTTGTTGTTGCTACTGTGTGTTCGTTTTTGTCTTTGCTATTTCTCTTGGGTTTTGTTTGTCTGTTTTCTTTTCTTCTTTTTTTCTTTTTTCTTGCTTTTCTTTCTTTTTTCTCTGGCTGCACTACATGTCTTGTGTGCTCTTGGCTCTCCAGCCAGGGGTTGGGTCAGGGCCTCTGGGGTGAGACTGTCAAGTCGAGGATGCTGGCTTGCCAGAGAATTCACAAGCTCAGGGAATATTAATTGGCATGCATTCTCCAGGAGGTATCCCTCTCACCACCAAGACCCAGCTAGACCCAACTACCTGCAAGCTCCAGTGCTGATAACCTCACACCACACAACCAGCAAGACAGGAAAACAGACTCAGCCACCAGCAGCAGGCTGCTTAAAGTCATACTAAGCTCACAGACATCCCAAAACACACCAGCTGACATGGCCCTGCCCATCAGAGGAAAAGACTGAGCTCCACTCACCAGAGCGCAGGCACCAGTTGCTCCCACCAGGAAACCTACACAAGCACCAGGACCAACCTCACTCACCATGGAGCAGACAACAGATCAAGAGGAATTACAACCCTGCAGCCTGTAGAAAGGAGACCATAAAAATGGTGGGTTAGAAAAAATGAGACGACAGAGAAATATGTTGCAGATGAAGGAGCAAGGTAAAATCCCACAAGAACAAGTAAATGAAGAGGAAATAGGTAATCTGCCCAAAAAAGAATTCAGAGTAATAATAGTAAATGTATCCAAGATCTCAGAAATAGAATCGAGGCACAGATAGAGAAGATATAAGAAATATTTAAAAAGGACCTAGAAGAAATAAAGAACAAACAGTCAGTGATCGATGACACAATACCTGAAATGAAAAATACACTAGAAGGAATCAATAGCAGAATAACTGAGGAAGAAGAAAGGATAAGTGAGCTGGAGATATAATGGTGGAAATGACTGCCGAGGAGCAGAATAAGGAAAAAAAAAAAGAAAACAAATGAGTACAGTCTCAGAGACTTCTGGGACAATGTTAAACACACCAACATTCGAATTATAGAGGTCCCAGAAGAAGAAGAGAAAGGGAAAGGGCCTGAGAAAATATTTGAAGAGATTATAGTCAAAAACTTCCTGAATGTGGGAAAAGAAATAGCCAATCAAGTCCAGGAAGCACAGAGAGTGCCATACAGGATAAACCCAAGGAGAAACATGCCAAGACATATATAAATCAAACTAACAAAAATTTAAAACAAAGAAAAAATATTAAAAGCAGCAAGGGAAAAGCAAAAAATAACATACAAGAGAATCACTATGAGGTTATCAGCTGATTTGTCAGCAGAAACTCTGCAAGCCAGAGACAGTGGCAAGACATATTTAGAGTGATGAACGGTAATAACCTACAACCAAGATTACTCTACCCAGCAAGCATCTCATTCAGATTTGATGGAGAAATCAAAACATTTACAGACAAGCAAAAACTAAGCAAATTCAGCACAACCAAACCAGCTTTACAAAACATACTAAAGAAATTTCTCTAGGTGGGAAACACGAGAGAAGAAAAAGACCTACCGAAACAAACTCAAAACAAGAAAATGGCAATAGGGACATACCTATTGATAATTACCATAAATGTAAATGGATTAAATCCTCCAACAAAAGGCACAGACTGGCTGAATGGATATAAAAACAAGATCCAGGGACTTCGCTGGTGGCACAGTGGTTTAGAATCCACCTGTCAATGCAGCGGACATGAGTTTGAGCCCTGGTCCATCAAGAATCCACATGCCACGGAGCAACTAAGCCCATTTGCCACAACTACGGAGCCTGCACTCTAGAGGCCGTGAGCCACAACTACTGAGGCTGCATGTCACAACTACTGAAGCCCATGTGCCTAGAACCTGTGCTCCACAACAAGAGAAGCCACCACAATGAGAAGCCCAGGCACCAAAATGCACTGCTTGCTGCAACTAGAGAAAACCTGCGTGCAGCAACAAAGACCCAATTCAGCCAAAAATAAATAAGTAAATAAATAAATAAATAATAAAAACAAGATCCATATATATGCTGTCTACAAGAGACCTGCTTCAGACCTAGGGACCCATAAAGACGGAAAGTGAGGGGATGGAAAAAGATATTCCATGCAAATGGAATCAAAAGAAAGCTGGAGTAGTAATACTAATATCTTATGAAATAGATTTTAAAATAAAGACTATTACAAGGAAGGACACTACATAATGATCAAGGGATCAATCCAAGAATATGACATAACAATTGTAAATATGTATGTACCCAAAATAGGAGCACCTCAATACATAAGGCAGATGTTAACAGCCACAAAAGGGGAAATCAACAGTAACACAATGACAGTGGGGGACGTTAACACTCCAATTATATAAATGGATAGATCATCCAGACAGAAAATTAAGAAAACACAAGCCTAAAGTGACACATTAGACTAGATAGACTTAATGGATATTTATAAGACATTCCATCCAAAAGCAGCAGAATACATTCTCCTCAAGTGCACATGGAACATTCTCTAGGATAGATCACAAATTGGGTCACAAATCAAGTCTCAGTAAATTTAAGAAAACTGAACTCATATCAGGCATCTTTTCCAACCCAATGCTATGAGATTAGAAATCAATTACAGGAAAAAAAAACTGTAAAAAACACAAACAAGTGGAAGCTAAACAATATGCTACTATAAACCAAGAGATCATTGAGGAAATAAAAAAATACCTAGAAATGAATGACAATGAAAATATGACTACCCAAAACCTATGGGGTGTAGCAAAAGCAGTTCTAAGAAGGAAGTTTATAGCAATACAATCCTACATAAAGAAACAAGATAAATCTCAAATAAACAACCCAACCTTACACCTAAAGCAACTAGAGAAAGAAGAATAAACAAAACCCAAAGTTAGTAGAAGGAAAGAAATCATTAAAATCAGAGCAGAAATAAATGAAACAAAAATGAAGAAAACAATAGCAATCAATAATACTAAAAGCTGGTTCTTTGAGAAGATAAAGAAAATTGATGAACCTTTAGCAAGACTCATCACGGAAAAAAAGGGAGAGGACTCAAATCAATAAAATTAGAAATGAAAAAGGAAAAGTTACAATGGACACTGCAGAAATACAAAGGATCATAAGAGACTACTACAAGCAACTATATGCCAATCAAAGGGACAACCTGGAAGAAATGGACAAATTCTTGGAAAAGTACAATATTCCAAGACTGAACCAGGAAGAAATAGAAAACTATAAAAAGACCAATCACAAATAATGAAATTGAAACTGTGAATAAAATTTTTCCAACAAACAAAGGTCAGGACCAGATGGCTTCACAGGCAAATTCTATCAAACATTTAGAAAAGAGCTAACACCTATCCCTCTCAAACTCTTCCAAAAATTTGCAGAGAGGGGGACAGTCCCGAACACATTCTACAAGGCCACTATCATCTTGATACCAAAACCAGACAAGATATCACACACACACAAAAATTACCAGCCAATACCACTGACAAACATAGTCGCAAAAATCCTCACAAAAAGTACTAGCAAACATATCCAACAACACATTAGAAGGATCATACACCATGATCAAGTGGGATTTACCCCAGGGATGCAAGGATTCTTCAACATATCAATCAATCAGTGTGATACACCATATTAACAAATTGAAGATTAAAAACCATATGATTATCTCAATAGATGCAGAAAAAGCTTTCAACAAAATTCAACACCCATTTATGATAAAAACTCTCCAGAAAGTGGGTATAGTGGGAACCTACCTCAGCATAATAAAGGCCATATACAACAAACCCACAGCAATCATGGGTGAAAATGGTGAAAAACTGAAAGAATTTCCTCTAAGATGAGGAATAAGACAAGGATGTCCACTCTCACCATTATAATTCAACATAGTTTTGGAAGTCCTAGCCATAGCTATCAGAGAAGAAAAAGCAATAAAAGAATCCAAACTGGAAAAAAAGAAAGATGTAAAACTAACACTGTTTGCAGATGACAGGATGCTATACATAGAAAATCCCAAAGATGCCACCAGAAAACTACTTGAGCTCATCAATGAATTTGTTAAAGTAGCAGGATACAAAATTAACACACAGACATCTCTTTCATTCCTATGCATTAACAATGAAAGATCATAAAGAGAAAGTAAGGAAACAATCCCATTTACCACTGCAACAAAAAGAATAAAATACCTAGTAATAAACCTACCTAAGGAGGGATAAGACTTGTACACAGAAAACTATGACACTGATGAAAGAAATTAAAGATGAAACAAACAGATGGCGAGATATACCATGTTCTTAGATTGCAAGAATCAATATTGTGAAAATGACTATACTACCCAAGCAATCTACAGATTCAATGCAACCTATCAAATTACCAATGGCATTTTTCACAGAATTAGATGAAAAAATTTTACAGTTTGTACGGAACACAAAAGACCCTAAATAGCCAAAGCAATCTTGAGAAAGAAAAACGAGCTGGAGATAGTCATCAAAACCTTATGGTACTGGCACAAAAACAGAAATATAAATCAATGGAACAGGTAGAAAGCCCAGGGATAAACCCATGCACCTATGGTCACCTAATCTATGACAAAGTACGCAAGAATACAATGGAGAAAAGGCAGTCTCTTCAATAAGTGGTGCTGAGTAAACTGGACAGCTACATGTAAAAGAATGAAATTAGAGCACTTCCTAACACCATACACAAAAATAATCTCAAAATGGATTAAAGACCTAAATGTAAGTCCAGACACTATAAAACTCTTAGAAGAAAATTTAGGCAGAACACTCTACGACATAAATTGAGCAAGATCTTTTTTGACCCATCTCCTAGAGTAATGAGAATAAAAACAAAAATAAACAAATGGGATCTAATTAAACTTAAAAGCTTTTGCACAGCAAAGGAAACCATACATAAGAGGAAAAGACAACACTCAGAATGGGAGAAAATACTTACAAATGAAGCAACTAACAAGGGATTAATCTCCAAAATATACAAACAGCTCACACACCTCACCTCAATATCAAAAAAACAAACAACCCAATCAAAAAATGGGTGGAAGATCTAAATAGACATTTCTCCAAAGAAGACATACAGATAACAAAAAGGCACATCAAAACATGCTCAACATCACTAATTATTACAGAAATGCTAATCAAAACTACAGTGAGGTATCACCTCACACTGGTCAGAATGGCCATCATCAAAATATCTACAAACAATAAACGGTGAAGAGGGTGTGGAGAAAAGGAAACCCTCCTACACTTTTGGTGGAATGTAAATTGGTAGAGCCACTATGGAGAACAGTATGGAGGTTCCTTAAAAACTAAAAATAGAACTACCATATGACCCAGCAATCCCACTCCTAGGCATATACCCAGAGAAAACCATAATTCAAAAAGACACATGCACCTCAGTGTTCATTGCCACACTATTTACAATAGCCAGGACATGGAAGCAACCTTAATGTCCATCAACAGAAGAATGGATAAAAGAAGATGTGGTACATATATACAATGGAATATTACTCAGCCATAAAAAAGAACAAAATAATGCCATTTGCAGCAACATGGGTGGACCTAGAGATTGTCATACAGAGTGAAGTTAAGTCAGACAAAGAAAGACAAATTATCATATGATATTACTTATATGTGGAATCTAACAAAAGCGTACAAAATTACAGAACAGAAGTAGAGTCACTGATATAGAAATAAAGTTATGGTTACTAGGGGTAAGCAGGGAAGGGATATATTGGGAGATTGGGATTGACACATACATACTACTATACATAAAATAGTTAACTAATAAGGACCTACTGTATAGCACAGGGAACACTTCTCAATACTCTGTAATGGACTATATGGGAAAATAATCTAAAAAAAGAATAGATATGTTTATATGTATAAATGATTCACTTTGCTGTACACCTGAAACTGACAACACGCTCCAATAAAAATTTTTTTTAAAAAGTAAGGGTGTCATCTTTATGTGCGGTTTAAATGTCAATATTAACCACAATTCCTACTGAGCTCTGTATGAGTTTGGCCACATATCTCTTAAGAGTGTCCCTGCATATATATCTCATTTTCTACAGGAAAAACAAGTGAGTAAAACTGACATATTCTCCCGGATTTCCATTCTCCTTTCTCATTTATATTTCCACAATTACTCTCCACACTAGCTTCTTGGTTTTCTCTTTACTTGTTCTCTATACTCATTAACCTTTCCTATATTGCCCTCTCTTTTCTTTTTCCCTCTTTTTCTTTCTATCAACTTTTTAAAAAATTATTTTTCAGTGTTATTGAGGCATAGTTAACAAATAAAATTGTAAGATATTTAAAGCATACAAACTGATGATTTAATATACAAACACATTGTGAAAGGATTAACCAAATCAAGTTAATCAAAACACCCATCATCTCACATATTTACCTTTTATTTCATTTGGGTGAGAACATTTAAGTTCTACTCTCTTAGCAAATTTCAATTATACAGTACAGTATTATCAACTATAGTCACTACATTAATATATCCTCAGACCTAATTCATCTTATTCCTGAAAATGTGTACCTTTACCAACCTTTCCCTATTTCCCCCACCCCTCCAGTCCCTGGCAACCACTTTTCTACGAGCTTGAGGGGTTTTTTTAAATTTATATTCCACATAGTAAGTGAATGGAGTATTTGCCATGCAGTATTCGCCTTTTTCTGTCTGACTTATTTTACGTCACATAATGACCTTCTTTATCTCTTGTTACAGTCTTTGGCTTAAATTCTATTTTGGCTGGTATAATTACTCCTGCTTTTTTTTGTTTCCCTTTGCATGTAAAATATTTTCCTATTTTTTTCTCTTTCAGTCTGTATGTTCCTGAAAGCTGAAGTGCCTCTTATAGGAAGAATATAATTAGTTGAGTCTCTTTTTTAAAAATCCATTCAGCCACTCCATGACTTTTGATTGGATAATTTAGGTCATTTATATTTAACATAATTATTGATAGGTATGAACTTACTATTACCATTTTGTTTACTATTTTCTGACTTTTTTGTATTTCCTCTATTCCTTTCTTCTTCTCTTGTTCTATTTCCCTATGATTTGATGATTTTCTGAGGTGGTATGCTTTGATTCCTTTATGTTTATCTTTTGCATGTCTATTAAAGGTTTTTTTTTGTGATTGCCATGAGAATTACATAAAACATATTTATAACATTCTATTTTAAACCAATAACAGCTTAAATTCAAGCATAGTACAGAGTTATAGATTTTTCAATCCCACTCTCCTTTTATGTTTTTCATGTCACAATTTACATTTTTTTACAGTGTCTATCCATTCATTAATTATTACACTTATAGTTATTTTTAATACTTTGGTCTTTTAACCTTCATACAGTGAAGTGAATCATAAAGTGATTTATTCACCAGCACTATAACGTTAGGATGTTCTGAATTTAACTATTTATTTATATTTATCAGTGAATTTTATACCGTGGACAAAAAATGTTGCCTGCCATTTCAGTAAATAATGAATGTTGCCCACCAACAAGCCATCAGTCACAGCAACCGCCCCTAGGTGGTGAGCCTTGAGGGGAATTCAGGATGGAGAAAAACAGGATACTGGTCCTAGATAGTTAAGATGCATATCAAAGGAATAATTTCAATGAGCCCAGACTCTTGCATCTTTCCATATGCAAAAAAGCATTAAAATCATTAACTTGAAATGTCTGTTTTTTGTGATTAGCAGTAATATTTTGACCTTCAACCATATTTGTTTGTTTTTTGTTTGTTTGTTTTCAGGAAAAACTCCTATATATCCTGGCTCTTCCCTTACCTCTTTGGAATAGTTCCTCAGAGCTATCTGAGAGGCTGTGTCCCTGGCTATTGTCCTCAGTAAAGTCCCCGAATAAAACATAACTCACAACTTTTAAGTTGTGCTTTTTTTTTTTCAGTCAACAATACTTACCCATGTTTTCCTGTTACTAATTAGCTTCCTTTAGTTTCATCATGGAGAACTTTTAACTTTTCTTGTAAGGCTGGTCTAGTTGTAATTGATTCCAGGAGCATATGTTTGTCTGGAAAACTCTTTTTTATCATTTATTCAGTTTTGAAGGACAACTTTGCTGAGTAGCTTATTCTTGCTAGGTAGCTTTTAAAGTATGCAGATCAATCTGTCTTCAGGGAAACACTGGGCGATGGGTGAATTTTGCCTGCTTCCTCTGTGCTAAACCCTGGGGGACAGCCACAGTGAGTGCTCTCACATTAACAACTGCTTCTTTTTTGGTATAGTTTTGTGGGTATCATAGATTAAACACTCTTTGGCTTTCAGAGGTAGCTGTTTTGGGGAAGTCCATCCCTCAGGTGAAAGTTTTAAATTTGGGATGCTGATTGTGTGGTCAAATCCTTTGCTCCTCAGGGAGAAACTGGGAACTGGGCATTCTTTTCAGATTGCATGACCCTGGGCCAGGCATGGGGTTTATGGCCAGACTGTGTCTCAGCTTTTCCTACCCATTTCATTGTGTACCTTCTCACTGGCCCAATGTGTAGGAGCCACTCAGCTAGTTTCTGTATCTCTTTCATTGGAAAGTGCCATGTGAATAGCTATACAGCTGGTGCATCCATGAAAGCAGAGGAACTCAGGAGCTTCCTATGTCAGCATCTTGGTGCTCTCTCTCTCAAGCTTCTCATTCTATGGTTAACTCAGAGAAACCTGTTAAACAACACTACAAGAATGCAATCAGCAAAATTCAGAATGTGGGAAACTCTAAAGGGAAAATAACTTGGTCTCTTTAACAAATGAACTGCAAGGGGAAAAAAAGGAGATCTATTAAAAGATATATTAATCAACTGCAATATGAGTTTATAAGCACTTGCATTTGAAGTAGCTAAAAATAGAATCAAAGAAATTTGAACACTGTCATATAATTTTTGACATTAAGGATTATTGATATTTTTGGCATAATGTTTTTAAAATTCCTTATCTTTTAGAGATACAGTCTCAAAATATATATATATATATAACATAAAATGTTTCTTAATTTGATAATATATACGTGCATATATACACATATATACATGCACACACGGGCACATGTATGAAATGAAAAGATATAGATCTTATTTAGAATAATGGGGTTGTACATGATGGCAATGAATGTAAATAAAAGAAGATTGGCATGAGTTTATCATTATTGAAGCAACATGTTACATATTTTGGTGTCTGATATTATTCTATGTTGGTATATGTTTGAAATGTTCCATAGCCAAAAAAAAATTGAAAAATTTCAAAAGAACACATTTAACCTTTACCATTTAACATTCCCATGAGCATTCGCTCTTGTAGGGAACTCCCTCTTGTATGGGAGATGTGCTGGGTTTGCAGCTGATACACATAATTCGGGTAATTCTCCATGTAGGACTACTGTGGAAAAGAACAGGAGGAAAGGAGAAGGAGATTAAGTGACAGGGAAATTACACCATCTACCTTCTACCCTAGTCCATGCAAGGACTCAACCTCCTTTCTGCTTCTCCCTTCCTACCTGGAGTCTAAAACTCAGGCTACGTTGCCTGATTTTATTCCTCCATAAAGGAAAATAATTCTAACCGAGATGAGGAGAGATGTTTCCTCCTATTAAGTTTAAATTGATTTGGAACTTCCAAAGCCTGGATTTTGGGCACACCTGTCTGTAGAAGTCCCTGGAACTCTATGCTTTGGGCATTCCTTACTGGGGAAGAAAAAAGTCAGCATTTACCTCTAGCAATATTTATCCAACTTTCCTGATATTAAGAATCCTCTGAGATTCTAATAAAAAATTTTGGTTTGTTCTCTGTATATGGCCAGCTTTAGAAAAAAATATATAGAAATACAATTATTCATTGTTCATGTGAAATAAAATATAGGAATACAATTATTTATCATCTACATGAAATTCAAATTTAACTGTATCCTGTATTTTATCTGGCATCCCTACTGGGATGATGTTCAGGAGCCATGTTTTTAACTTGCACTTCAGGTGGTTTTTGTTGCAATGTCTTGAGTAGACGCTCTGAGCAGTTTCGTTTTCAGTCGAGCCTACCAATCACCTTTTAAATGATTTAAAAATGCTCAAATCAGTTGTGTAAATGTCACCAATCTCATTGTTAGTTTCTATTTATGACTACTTACCTTATCTTGTAATCATAATTATGTTGATCGTTAGATGCATTTAGTTCTATCCTTTTATTATAACACTAAACTCTTGACTTATAGTTGGTCTTCAAATTTTATAGTTCATAATTATTGTCTCAATTTTTAAAATTAGAAGGAAAATTTCACAGGATACCCTAGAAGCTGTAAAAGCAGGTTCTTGGAGATGGAATTTATTGGTTCTTTTTGACCTTGAATTTATGACATCATTTGAATCAAGCTGATTAATGATATACTTTAGTGAACATTGACTCAAAGTTTTGTCCTCAGAGGATCCTCAACTCTGGAATGTGCTTCTTCTCTTGGTCCAATGAAACATGAGCTTCTTGGCTCCAAGGATACCTTCAAGGGCCCATTGTTTACAAAAACATCTGCCTGCAGCCTTAATAATAAGGGTTCAGAAGATAGACATCATTTTAAATGCTTTTGCCATGAATGAATCCCAAGGGGATCAGTAATGAAAACATTTCAAAAAGTAATATCACTAATTAGGCATGTTGGTTAATGAAAATTAGCTTCATATACTTTGAAGTTTTGGCATGCCAAGGATTCCCAGATTTCTAAACTCAAGGTGTGAGAAACTGATTGCCAAAAAATATCGAGATGGATTTAATAAACATAACTCAGTCCAGCTTCAATAGCCCAGAAGGCCAATAAAATTTCAGGACTTGATTTCTCAAAACTTCTATGACCTTTGGGAGCCTTCCATTAAAGAAAAATGAAGCAGATATGCTTTAAGTAATTCCAACCTTCAGTGATAAATAGGAGGAATCTTTCACAAACATCAGAGATCTTTTAGTTTTTATTTTAAAAGGCCCAAACGTTTTGTTGGGTTTTTAAATTATTTTCATTGATTTGGAGAAGGTTTTGGCTTCTCAGGGCCAATATTCTGGGAACAATGAAAGATGTACTGGGAGACCTGCCCTCCTGCAGAGCCTATGTTAAAAGGAAATATGATGTAAGATTGAGATGGCTTCCTTGTTTTGGTCTGACTAGTACTTGAAATCTACCCATATTCCATAAGATTGTACAGAATGACTAGTCCCTAAAATTCTCATTAAACTTTTTACCTTCAGACTTTGTTAAAACTTTGACAACACCTTTCCCCTCCTCAATTTCAAATGGTTTAACTCCTGCAGGAGAGAACATGATTACTTTCCTAGAAAAATTACTCAGTTATTTTATCCTTCACAAAATACTAGGGATTTGAATTCTCCAGTATGCATTAGAACGCAGGAATTCTTAGTTTTCTAAATATACTGAAGTAGTGTTTATTTTTGCCAATTTTACTGCCCATCAGTTTACTTGGTGGTATTTCAAGGCTTTCTTTGAATGTAAGCAGACTTTTTCCCATGTTCGACATTAGTTCAAGGAGCTTTATCTACCACAAGCAGTTAATTGCTATTGATTTTTACTACCAAGTTGTTTCTCTTTTAAGAACTTAAAAGAGACTTGACTTAAAATTTGGTCAGGCCATCTCAAGTCTTAGAAACTTGCTCTACCCCCAAATCTGTTCCACTTATTTTCACTCAATTTATTGAGGTAAAGTTTACATACAATACAATTCTCCAATTTTAAGTGTAAAATTCAGTGAATTTTGAAAAATATATATCCATGTGTACATATTCCCTTATGCCACTTTGTAGTCAATTTCCTTCCCTCAACTTCAGCCTCTGACAAACTCAGATTTGCTTTCAGTCACTAGGGATGTGCTTTTTCTTGTAATGTTTTATAAATATCTGTATTTGGCTTCTTTCACTTAGAGTAATGACTTTGAGACTCATCCATGTTGTGTGTATCAGTCGTTTGTTCCTTTTTATTAGTGAGTAGTAGTCCATTATAGAGATATATCATGATTTGTTTACTCACTCATATGTTGATGGACAACTGGGTACCATCAATGATTTGGTTATTATGAACATTTATATACAAATATATGTGTGAACATATGTTTTAATTTCTCTTGAGTAAATACCTAAGAGAATCCAGTTAGGGATTGCTGGATCTTATGGTAAGTGTAAGTATAACTTATTAAGAACCTCCAAAATGTTTTCTAAAGGGGCTGTGGCATTTTTCATTCCCACCAGCAATGTATGAGAATTCTACCAACAAGAATAAAACAAAATCACATTGAGTAGATTTCTCACAAGGAGAAAAATTCATCGATTAATAATAATTTAGAAAACACAAATTTTGCCATTTCTGGATCTCTTTCTATTGATTGTTTTGTGTCCTGGTTATGGATCATATTTTCCTGCTTCTTAGAATTTATGGTTGAATTATAATTGGATGGTGAACAATTTAAATTTCACGTTTTTCCTTGCTAGACTTTGTTGTATTCCCTAAAAGAATATTAGATTTTTTGAACGTTTTGACTCCTTTGTGACTATCTTTTAAGCTTTGTTAGAGTGGGTCCAGATTAGACTTTAGGGTAAGGCTAACTTAACTCCTTTACCAAGGCAGTATTCTTGTGAGTATTCACCTGCTTGTTGGGTTTCTCAGTGTAACAATATTAGAACAATTCATTTCTGTTGCAGTATGTTTTCATCATAAGCAACCTTAATTGCTTTTCAGAGACTTATAATTGATAAGTTTTGGAGGATTATAATTTTGATATGCAATTATTGTTATGGCCCATCCTCTTTAATTGACTGATATGTAGCAGTCAAGTTTATCCTAAGTTTTAACATCTAAAAGAGGAATTCAGCCTTATTAAAAAATGAGGAAAATAGCACCTGGCTTATTCTGACCTTTCTCTTCTCCATTAGTTCCATTAAATTTTTTTCCAGAATCATTCTTTATCTACTTATTCTTTTATTTATTTATTTATTTAGACTCTCCTCATATTTGTTTTAGTGTTGTACTCTGTATCAAATAAATTGGATTGAAGTAGTACTGCTTGGGCTGCCTCTCAAGATTTTTAAGTAGGCTTCCTTCAAGGAGTAGAAGTGTCCTCAATGCTTCATTAAGTTTTCCTCATTATATGTGATAAAAGAAACCAACTGAACTGGAGTTCCAGTTATTAGGGAATGTGAATTTGTGAGTCCAACATGTGCATCAACCCAAGGACAAAAGAGATAAGATGGTTAGGAGGTGGAAGAGTGGAAACTTTAACTATATCCTATGACTCTAGCTTTGTCAACAGGAGTCTTAGAAGCAGTAACATTTTAGTATCAATAAGCACACTTAATGTCCAGATTTTTGTTTCTAATAACACTCTCTTAAAAAAGGAACCAAGTCTCCTTGGAGAAATGGATAATTCTAGGATTGGGACAGGAAAAATACCAGATGAGGCTGGATCATCTTGAAGTGCCAGGAAGTAAGGAAGTGCTCAAAACACAAAACGATGGGGGTAGGAGAAAGTGACACAGGAGCCCAGTGATGAGCTCTGAATGGCTAAAGCTGGAGCAAATTGAATGACAAAATAAAGTAATATTGTATCATACCCTGAAGTACAAAATAAATACCCATGAGTCTATACTGATATAAAAAAGTGATTAAGTAATAAATGAGGGGAAAGAGACAAATCTCTACAGAATTTCAAATAATTTATGTAGCTCTTCCCCCTCAAGGACATGGAACTTAACATCCTACCCTTTTGAGTGCAGGGTGCACTGAGTATGTGGGGAGGGAGAAGCGATATTCTTATAAGTGAAAAATTTGACAAATACAGCCTCAATGAAGTAATCAACGTTAACGTCATCAGTGATAAATCATGTTTATAGCAGGTACCCTTGATATGATATAATGAAAATGTCATTTTACTTCTGTGTTTGCCCTTTCAAAAACTCATAGCCCCAATATAACCACAAGTATAGCATCCAATAAACCCAATAAACTCAAAGTTATCAGTTATCAAAGAAAAAAAAAAGGAAAGAAAGAAGGGAAGTCTGAGGAACTGTCACAGTCAAAGGAGCCTAGGGAGACATGATGATTAAATGTAGTGTGATGTACTAGATGGAATCTTGGAACAGAAAAAGGACATTAGGTTAGTGATTTAAATAAATTATAAAGTTTAGTTAGTAATGTGTCAATATTGGTTCATTAGTTGTGACGAATGTATCATAGTCATGGCAAATGTTAACAAAATGGGAACTAGATGCAGAGTTTATGGGAACTGCTTTTACTATCTTCACAAATTTTCTGTAAATCTTATCTTCTAAATTAAGTTTATTAAAACAAAAGGACATTTTGAGCTTTATGCTCTAGACCAAATAAAGATGTCTCCTGTATTCAAGTCGAAGTATGCCTTAATTATTAGGAAGTAATTTACACTGTCATTAAATATTGACTATGCCTGGAGAACACATATAAATTCTTATAAACTCACTTTTGAGAAGTTCCACTGTCATTGAAAATACTAAGGGAAATTTACTAAATTATAATTATCTGATAATTATATATC
This sequence comes from Physeter macrocephalus, assembly GCF_002837175.3. Lineage (NCBI taxonomy): Eukaryota > Metazoa > Chordata > Mammalia > Artiodactyla > Physeteridae > Physeter > Physeter macrocephalus. The sequence continues at coordinate 84,979,650 of NC_041223.1, forward strand.
CACAATTTACCTATAGAGGAAGACAAGCAAGTGTGTTGCAAAATAAAAATCTAAATCAAAGCCTAAAGCACTCTTAGCAACTTTGGAAAAAAGGAAGCAAGCAGTACAGAATTCCTTTTTCTCTAGTCTCTGTAGTAGCAGCAATTTTAATCATATTTTAAACATTCCAAACTGGTTTGAATCAGCAAATGAACAGCAGATAAGATTGAGGAAGGTGACAAGAAAAAACAAGTAAGATTCGATAGCAATGTAGGATGAAAATATTTATTTCAGTTCACAGGCTATGGCTAGGGAACTCAGATAAACTGAAAAGATGATCCATTATCTGGGGAAAAAAATATAAGAACAAAGAGCTAATGGAGCCCGGACCGTAAACCCTTTTCCTTTCTCTGCGGAATCTGAAGGAGAGCACTGACGGAGAGTAGAGATTGGGAGAACCATCCTGGACTGTCTGCTGCCCGTGAGTGGTGAGCTGTAAATTGCTGCTACTTCTAGCAGATCTAATGGAAACCGCCTCCCGCCCCTGCTGGAATATGATCCTGTTTAGCTCAGAGTTAAGAACTATACTGTGTATTTCAAGGGCCTTAAAAGAGAAAACCCAGAAAACATGCCAATAACACTAGGTGAAATTCATATCCTTTCCTAAAATGATCCTGCTGACCTGCTCTACCTTGCACTGTTCTTTATTAATATCCTTCCATTTTAATCAGCCAACTGAAAAAACACATCGTTTCTTATTGTATGACCTGACACATGAAATTAATGACTGGCTGGTGGTATTTTTTAAAACTTTTAATTACATGCCTTGCCAAGGACAGAATTTATTATGTTTTCCATGAAAGCTAATGTTTTCATAATATGTTCTTCTTGCAGTCAGTATAAATATTGAGAATTTTATGATACATTGTTGTCTCAAATGAATCTTTCAGAATGGAATTTTATTCATCTTAGAGTTTATAGGGGAAGGGTAAGAATTTTATCTCTCTACACTGGTAATGTTTTGCCTTAGAATTAGCCAAATGGTGTTATAACAATATGAGATGCAGTATAACTTTTCATGGAGTGCTAAATACTCTATAATTTTTTTTGTCTTTCCTTTTTTTTGGTTGGTGATTCAACTAAAAACACAAACAAATTAAGTATAATGCAAACTTTCTGCTGATGTTTTTAAACATCTTTATTGAGGTATCATTGACATGCAATAAACTGCACATATTCAAAGTGTACAATTTGTAGGTTTAGGCATATGCATAAACCCATAAAACCACCATTACAAGCAAGATAATTAATGTGTCCATCACCTCCAAACATTTCTTTGTGCCCTAGTATAATCCTTCCCATTCCCTAATCCCTATTCCCAGGCAGCCAGTTATCTGTTTTCTTTCACTATAGATTTGTCTGCATTTTCTAGTATTTTATATAAATGGAATCATAAAGTATGTACACTTTTTTCTTCTGGCTTCTTCCACTCAGTATAGGATCATTCATTTATTACACATATCAACAGTTCATTCCTTCTTATTGCTGAATACTATTCTAGTGTTTGGATACCACAATTTGTTTATCCTCTCACCTGCTGATGTGTATTTGGATCGTTTCCAGATTTTGGCTTTTGCAAATAAAGCTTCTCTGAACATTTGCGTCCAAATCTTTAAAATACCCTGTTGAATGAAAAGACAAGACACAGACTGGAGAAAATATTTGCAAATGATATATTTGTTAAAGAACTTGTATCCTGAGTATATAAAAAACTCTCAAGCCTCAATAATAAGCAAACAGACATCCCCCCCAAAAAAATGGGCAAAAGATTTTAACCAATCTTTTAGCTAAGTAAAAAATTATAACAGAATAAAGAAGATATAAAGATAAATAGACTTAAGGAAAGATGCTCAATATTATTAGTCATGAGGAAATGCAAATTAAAACCACAATTAGGTACCACTATACACGTCTTCTCAATGTTGGCAAGGATGTGGAGGAATTGAAACTCTCATAACTCTCATACATTGCCAGTAGGAATGTAAAACAGTACAACCACTTTGGAAAACAGCTTCATAGTTTCTCAAAAAGTTAAACATATACCCACCAGATGACTCAGGCTGTTCACTCCTAGATATTTATCCAAAAGAAATAAAAGCATATGCCCTTTCTGATGAGGGCATATGCTTTTATGCCCATTCTAACATTTGTTCTTCTGATCACTATTCAGTTTGACTCATACCTGCTTACCTTTAGTTGTATCAAGCTGTTGTATATTTTATAATACTGGGCTGAACATTTTTTTTACATTGCAATAAAATCCCCCCCCCAAAATTTATCACATGGTTAATTCCTACTCACTAGTTATTCACCCGTAGTAAAAATGGTAGGTTTGATGAATTTGTTTCAACTAATGTCTAATCTTAACCCTGAAGATGGAGTTAGTAAATTTTCTAATAGCCCAGGAGTACATTTTTAAAGTTCTTGGTACCAGACAAATCCTCTAAGGAAGGTAATAAAATGCATCTGAAAGAGATCATTTGAAACCCCAATCTAAACGAGTTAGACTATTACATTAGTTCTATACAAAGGCCTGTATACGTTATAACTCAGACATAGCAAGGAAGAAACATACGTATATTTGAAAATTAAATTATCTATAATTCTATGGCAATTCTATCAATTCCGTTTCCAAGCCTTGGTTTCCCATCTGTAGAGTGGGGATGCTAGTAGTTCCAGCTCACAGGGTTGTTTGAAGTTACGTGAGGTGAGGGGTTCCTGGCTCACCGCCAATGCTCGCCAAACGTGCTTCACGGAGACTATGGGGGATTCTTTGTTTAATTGTGTCATTTACACAAATAAGCTGGCGATAAAATTAACTCACCTAACATTTTTGCAGATGTGAATGAGAAATCTGAATTCTGGTAGATTTACATAAGGCTCGAACATATTTTCATTTGGCCACAAATATCAAGAAACTCTCCTAACTCTAAGGAAGACGATTTATTTACTAAAGTTTAAACTCTCCAGCAGATATGCGAAAGGGCCATATAACATGAATTTGTTAATTACCAATTTTCTGTCTTCAGTTTAATCATTATCTATGACATAGTTACTATTGCAGACCAATAACTTTTTGAAATTCCAACATCATATTTTGAGTGCATTTGTAGTTTTTAATCTGTAGATTTATGTTCTAAATTTCTATAACTTTACTAGTGAAAATCTTAAGAGATATTACAAGTCCGAAGCACATTTCATGAGATATTTATTATACAAATATAGGTAGACATTTTAATTCTATTTTTCTGGTTTGTATCATTCTTGCCTTAGTCTGAAATGTATTTTTTAACACCTTTATTGGAGTATAATTGATTTACAAGGTTGTGTTAGGTTCTGCTGTATAACAAAGTGAATCAGCTATACATATACATATATCCCCATATCTCCTTCTTGCATCTCCCTCCAACCCCTCTAGGTGGTCACAAAGCACTGAGCTGATCTCCCTGTGCTATGCGGCTGCTTCCCACTAGCTATCTATTTTACATTTGGTAGTATATATATATGTCAATGCTACTCTCTCACTTCATACCACCTTACCCTTCCCCATCACCCCTTGGCTAGGTTCCACATACATGCGTTAATATACGATATTTGTTTTTCTCTTTCTGACTTACTTCACTCTGCATGACAGTCTCTAGATCCACCCACGTCTCAACAAATGACCCAATTTTGTTCCTTTTTATGGCTGAGTAATATTCCATTGTATATATGTACCACATCTTCTTTATCCTTTCTTCTGTCGGTGGGCATTTAGGTTGCTCCCATGACCTGCTTATTGTAAATAGAGCTGCAATGAACATTGGGGTGCATGTGTCTTTTTGAATTGTGGTTTTCTCTGGGTATATGCCCAGTAGTGGGATTGCTGGATCATATGGTAATTCTATTTTTAGTTTTTTAAGGAACCTCCATACTGTTCTCCAAAGTGGCTGTATCAATTTACATTCCCACCAACAGTGCAAGAGGGTTCCCTTTTCTCCACACCCTCTCCAGCATTGGTTGTTTGTAGATTTTCTGATGATGCCCATTCTTACTGGTGTGAAGTGATACCTCATTGTAGTTTTGATTTGCATTTCTCTAATAATTAGTGATGTTGAGCACCTTATCATGTGCTTCTTGGCCATCTGTATGTCTTCTTTGGGGAAATGTCTATTCAGGTCTTCTGCCCATTATTGGGTTGGGTTGTTTGTTTTTTGAATATTAGCTGCATCATCTGTTTGTATATTTTGGAGATTAATTCTTTGATGATTCATTTGAAAATATTTTCTCCCATTCTGAGGGTTGTCTTTTCATCTTGTTTAAGGTTTCCTTTGCTGTGTAAAAGCTTTTAAGTTTCATTAGGTCCCATTTGTTTATTTTTGTTTTTATTTCCATTACTCTAGGAGGTGGATCAAAAAATATCTTGCTGTGATTTATGTCAAAGTGTGTTCTTCCTATTTTTTCCTCTAAGAGTTTTATAGTGCCCAGTCTTACATTTAGGTCTAAATCCATTTTGCGTTTATTTTTATGAATGGTGTTAGGGAGTGTTCTAATTTCATTATTTTACATGTAGCTGTCCAATTTTCCCAGCACCACTTATTAAAGAGACTGTCTTTTCTCCATTCTATATCCTTGCCTCCTTTGTCATAGATTAGTTGACCATAGATGTGTGAGTTTATCTCTGCACTTTCTATCTTGTTCCATAGATCTATATTTCTGTTTTTGTGCCAGGACCATATGGTCTTGATGACTGTAGCCTTGTAGTATAGTCTGAAGTCAAGGAGTCTGATTCCTCCAGCTCCGTTTTTTTTCCTCAATACTGCTTTGGCTATTCAGGGTCTTTTGTGTCTCCATACAAATTTTAAGATTTTTTGTTCTAGTTCTGTAAAAAATGTGATTGGTAATTTGATAGGGATTGCATTGAATCTGTAGATTACTTTGGGTAATATAGTCTTTTTCACAGTATTGATTCTTCCAATCCAAGAACATGATATATCTCTCCGTCTGTTGGTATCATCTTTAACTTCTTTCATCAGTGTCTTATAGCTTTCTAAATCCAGGTCTTTTGTCTCCCTAGGTAGGTTTACTCCTGGGTATTTTATTCTTTTTGTTGCAATGGTAAATGAGAGTATTTCCTTAATATCTCTTTCATATTTTTCATCATTAGTGTACAGGAATGTAAGAGCTTTCTGTGCATTAATTTTGTATCCTGAAACTTTACCAAATTCATTGATTAGCTCTAGTAGTTTTCTGGTGGCATCTTTAGGATTCTCTATGTATAGTATCATGTCATCTGCAAACAGTGACAGTTTTACTTCTTCTTTTCCAATTTGTATTCCTTTTATTTCTTTTTCTTCTCTGATTGGCGTGGCTAGGACTTCCAAATCTATGTTTATAATACTGGTGAAAGTGGACATCCTTGTCTTGTTCCTGATCTTAGAGGAAATGCTTTCAGTTTTTCACCATTGAGAATGATGTTTGCTGTGGGGTTGTTGCATATGGCCTTTTTTTATGTTGAAGTAGGTTCCCTCTATGCCTACTTACTGGAGAGTTTTCTTTTATCATAAATGTGTGTTGAATTTTGTCAAAACTTTTTCTGCATCGATTGAGATGATCATATGGTTTTTTCTTCAAGTTGTTAATATGGTGTATCACATTGATTGATTTGCATATATTGAAGAATCCTTGCATCCCTTGGATAAAACCAACTTGATCATGGTGTATGATCCTTTTAATGTGTTGTTGGATTATCTTTGCTAGTATTTTGTTGAGGATTTTTGCTATTATTTTGTTGACGATTTTGGCATCTATGTTCATCAGTGATATTGGTCTGTAATTTTCTTTTTTTGTAGTATCTTTGTCTAGTTTTGGTATCAGGGTGATGGTGGCCTCATAGAAAGAGTTTGGGAGTTTTCCTCCCTTGCAATTTTTTGGAAGAGTTTGAGAAGGATGGGTGTTAGCTCTTTTCTAAATGTTTGATAGAATTCACCTGTGAAGCCATCTGGTCCTGGACTTTTGTTTGTTGGAAGATTTTTAATCACAGTTTCAATTTCATTACTTGTGATTGGTCTCTTCATATTTTCTATTTCTTCCTGGTTCAGTCTTAGAAGGTTATACCTTTCTAAGAATTTGCCCATTACTTCCAGGTTGTCCATTTTATTGGCATAGAGTTGCTTGTAGTAGTCTCTTAGGATGCTTTGTATTTCTGCCGTGTCTGTTGTAACTTGTCCTTTTTCATTTCTAATTTTATTAACTTGAGTCCTCTCCCTCTTTTTCTTGATGAGTCTGGCTAACGGTTTATCAATTTTGTTTATCTTCTCAAAGAACCAGCTTTTAGTTTTATTGATCTTTGTTATTGTTTTCTTTGTTTCTATTTCATTTATTTCTGCTCTGATCTTTATGATTTAATTCCTTCTGCTAACTTTGGGTTTAGTTTGTTCTTCTTTCTCTAGTTCCATTAGGTGTAAGGTCAGATTGTTTATTTGATATTTTTCTTGTTTCTTGAGGTAGGATTGTATAGCTATAAACTTCCCTCTTAGAACTGCTTTTGCTGCATCCCATGAGTTTTGGATCATCGTGTTTTCATTGCCATTTTTCCCTAGTTATTTTTTTATTTCCTCTTTGACTTCTTCAGTGATCTCTTGGTTATTTAGTAACGTAATGTTTAGCCTCCATGTGTTTGTGCTTTTTACGTTTTTTTCCCTGTAATTGATTTCTAATCTCATTGTGTTGTGGGCAGAAAAGATGCTTGATATGATTTCAATTTTCTTAAATTCACTGAGGCTTGATTTTTGACCCAAGATGTGATCTATCCTGGAGAATATTCCATGCGCACTTGAGAAGAGTGTAATCTGCTGGTTTTGGATGGAATGTCCTAAAAATATCAATTAAATCTATCTGGTCTATTATGTCATTTAATGCTTGTGTTTCCTTATTAATTTTCTGTTTGGATGATATGTCCATTGGTGTAAGTGAGGTGTTAAAGTCCCCCACTATTATTGTATTACTGTCAACTTCCTCTTTTGGAGCTGTTAGCAGTTGCCTTATATATTGAGGTTCTCCTATGTTGGGAGCATATATATTTTTAATTGTTATATCTTCTTCTTGGATTGATCCCTTGATCTTTGCATAGTATCCTTCCTTGTCTCTTTAACATTCTTTTTTTTTTTTGCCGTACACGGGCCTCTCACTGCTGTGGCCTCTCCTGTTGCAGAGCACAGGCTCAAGACACACAGGCTCAGCGGCCATGGCTCACGGGCCCAGCCACTCCACGGCATGTGGATCTTCCCAGACCAGGGCATGAATCCATGTCCCCTGCATTGGCAGGCGGACTCTAAACCACTGCGCCACCAGGGAAGCCCCCAACATTCTTCATTTTAAAGTCTATTTTACCTGATATGAGTATTGCTACTCCAGCTTTTTTTTAAATTTCCATTTGCATGGGATATCTTTTTCCATCCCCACACTTTCAGTCTGTATGTGTCCCTAGGTCTCAAGTGGGTCTCTTGCAGACAGCATATATATGGGTCTTGTTTTTGTATGCATTCAGCAAGCTTGTGTCTTTTGGTTGGAGCATTTAATCCATTCACATTTAAGGTAATTATTGATATGTATGTTCCTATTACCACTTTCTTAATTGTTTTGGGTTTGTTTTTGTAGGTCCTTTTCTTCTCTTGTGTTTCTCACTTAGAGAAGTTCCTTTAGCATTTTTTGTAGACCTGGTTTGGTGGTGCTGAATTCTCTTAGCTTTTGTTTGTCTGTAAAGCTTTTGATTTCTCCATTGAATCTGAATGAGATCCTTTCTAGGTAATCTTGGTTGTAGGTTCTTCCCTTTCATCTCTTGGCTTGTAGAGTTTCTGCTGAGAAATCAGCTGTTAACCTTATGGGAGTTCCCTTGTATGTTATTTGTCATTTTTCCCTTGCTGCTTTCAATAATTTTTCTTTGTCTTTAATTTTTGCCAGTTTGATTACTATGTGTCTTGGTATGTTTCTCCTTGGGTTTATCCTGTATGGGACTCTCTGCACTTCCTGGACTTGGGTGTCTATTTCCTTTCCCATGTTAGGGAAGTGTTCGACTATAATCTCTTCAAATATTTTCTCGGGTCCTTTCTCTCTCTTCTCCTTCTGGGACCCCTATCATGTGAATGTTGTTGCGTTTAATGTTGTCCCAGAAGTCTCTTAGGCTGTCTTCATTTCTTTTCACTCTTTTTTCTGTATTCTGTTCTGCAGCAGTGAATTCCACCATTCTGTCTTCCAGGTCACCTATCCGTTCTTCTGCCTCAGTTATTCTGCCATTGATTCCTTCTAGTGTACTTTTCATTTCAGTTATTGTATTGTTCATCTCTGTTTATTTGTTCTTTAAGTCTTCTAAGTCTTTGTTAAACATTTCTTGCATCTTCTCGATTTTGCCTCCATTGTTTTTCCAAGGTCCTGGATCATCTTCAGTATCATTATTCTGTATTATTTTTCTGGAAGGTTGCCTATCTCCACTTCATTTAGTTGTTTTTCTGGGGGTTTATCTTGTTCCTTCATCTGGTACATAGCCCGTTGCCTTTACATGTTTTCTATATTTCTGTGAATGTGGTTTTTGTTCCACAGGCTGCAGGATTGTAGTTCTTTTTGCTTCTGCTATCTGCCCTCTGGTGGACGAGGCTATCTAGGAGGCTTGTGCATGTATCCTCATGGGAGGGACTGGTGGGGGGTAGAGCTGACTGTTGCTCTTGTGGGCAGAGCTCAGTAAAACTTTAATCCGTTTGACTGCTGATGGTTGGGGCTGGGTACCTTCCCTGTTGGTTGTTTGGCCTGGGGCAACCCAACACTGGAGCCTACCGGGCTCTTTGGTGGGGCTAATGGCAGACTCTGGGAGGGCTCACGCCAAGGAGTACTTCCCAGAACTTCTGCTGGCAGTTTCCTTGTCCCCGTGGTGAGCCACAGCCACCCCTGCCTCTGCAGGAGACCCTCCAACACTAACAGGTAGGTCTGGTTCAGTTTCCCATGGGGTCACTTCTCCTTACCCTGGGTCCCAATGCGCACACTACTTTGTGTGTGTCCTCCAAGAATGGAGTCTCTGTTTCCCCCAGTCCTATCAAAGTCCTGCAGTCAAATCCCACTAACCTTCAAAGTCTGATTCTCTAGGAATTCCTCCTCCCGTTGCCAGACCCCCAGGTTGGGAAGCCTGACGTGGGGCTCAGAACCTTCATTCCAGTTGGTGGACTTCTGTGGTATAAGTGTGCTCCGGTTTGTGACTCACCCACCCAGCACTTATGGGATTTGATTTTATTGTGATAGCGACCCTCCTACCATCTCATTGCAGCTTCTCCTTTGTCTTTGCTTGCAGCATATCTTTTTTGGTGAGTTCCAGTGTCTTCCTGTCAATGATTGTTCAGCAGTTAGTTGTGATTCCAGTGTTCTCAAAAGAGGGAGTGAGAACATGTCCTTCTACTCTACCATCTTGAACCAATCTCCCATGACTCTTTTTGAATTATGGTTTTCTCAGGGTATATTCCCAGTAGTGGGATTGCTGGGTCATATGGTAGTTCAATTTTTAGTTTTTTAAGGAACCTCCATACTGTTCTCCATAGGGGCTGTATTAATTTACATTCCCACCAACAATGCAAGAGGGTTCCCGATTCTCCACACCCTCTCCAGCATTTATTGTTTGTTGATTTTTTGATGATAGCCATTCTGACCAGTGTGAGGTGATACCTCATTGTTATTTTGGTTTTTTTTTAAACATCTTTATTGGAGTATAATTGCTTTACAACAGTGTGTTAGTTTCTACTTTATAACAAAGTGAATCAGCTATACATATAAATAAATCCCCATATCTCCTCCTTCTCGCATCTCCCTCTCCCCCTCCCTATCCCACCCCTCTAAGTGGTCACAAAGCACTGAACTGATCTCCCTGTGCTATGTGGCTGCTTCCCACTAGCTATCTATTTAACATTGGTAGTATATATTAATCCATGCCACTCTCTCACTTCATCCCAACTTACCATCCCCCTCTCCACACCCTCAAGTCCATTCTCTACCTCTGTGTCATTTTTCCTGTCCTGCCCCTAGGTTCTTCATAACCGTTGTTTTTCCTTTTAGATCCCATATATATGTGTTAGCATACAGTATTTGTTTTTCTCTTTCTTACTTACTTCACTCTGTATGATAGACTCTAGGTCCATCCACCTCACTACAAATAACTCAATTTCATTTCTTTTTATGGTGGAGTAATATTCCTTTGTGCCACATCTTCTTTATCCATTCATCTGTCGATGGACACTTAGGTTGCTTCCATGTCCTGGCTATTGTAAATAGAGCTGCAATGAACATTGTGGTAAATGACTCTGTTTGAATTATGGTTTTCTCAGGGTATATGCCCAGGAGTGGGACTGCTGGGTCGTATGGTAGTTCTATTTTTAGTTTTTTAAGGAACCTCCATACTGTTCTCCATAGTGGCTGTATCAATTTACTTTCCCACCAACAGTGCAAGAGGGTTCCCTTTTCTCCACACCTTCTCCATCATTTATTGTTTGTAGATTTTTTTATCATGGCCATTCTGACTGGTGTGAAGTGATACTTCATTGTCGTTTTGATTTGCATTTCTCTAACGATTAGTGATGTTGAGCATTCTTTCGAATGTTTGTTGGCAATCTTGTATATCTTCTTTGGAGAAATGTCTACTTAGGTCTTCTGCCAATTTTGGATTGTGTTGTTTGTTTTTTTATATTCAGCTGCATGACCTGCTTATATATTTTGGAGATTAATCCTTTGTCATTTGCTTAATTTGCAAATATTTTCTCCCATTCTGAAGGTTGTCTTTTTCTCTTATTTATGGTTTCCTTTGCTGTGCAGAAGCTTTTAAGTTTCATTAGGTCCCATTTGTTTATTTTTGTTCTTATTTTCATTTCTCTAGGAGGTGGGCCAAAAAGGATCTTGCTGTGATGTATGTCATAGAGTGTTCTGCCTATGTTTTCCTCTAAGATTTTTATAGTGTCTGATCTTACATTTAGGTCTTTAATCCATTTTGAGTTTCTTTTGGTGGATGGTGTTAGGAAGCATTCTAATTTCATTCTTTTACATGTAGCTGTCCAGTTTTCCCAACACCACTTATTGAAGAGGCTGTGTTTTCTCCAATGTATATTCTTGCCTCCTTTATCAAAGATAAGGTGACCATATGTGCGTTGGTTTGTCTCTGGGATGTCTATCCTTGTCCATTGATCTATATTTCTGTTTTTGTGCCAGTACCATACTGTCTTGATTATCGTAGCTTTCTAGTATAGTCTGAAGTTAGGGAGTCTGATTCCTCCAGCACCGTTTTTCTTTCTCAAGATTGCTTTGGCTATTCGGGGTCTTTAGTGTTTCCATACAAATTGTGAAATTTTTTGTTCTAGTTCTCTAAAAATGCCAGTGGTTGTTTGATCGGGATTGCATGGAATCTTTAGATTGCTTTGTGTAGCATAGTCATTTTTCACAATATTGATTCTTCCAATCCAAGAACATGGTATATCTCTACATCTGTTTATATTATCTTTAATTCCTTTCATCAGTTTCTTATAGTTTTCTGCACACAGGTTTTTGTCTCCTTAGGTAGGTATTTTCCTAGGTATATTATTCTTTTTGTTGCAGTGGTAAATGGAAGTATTTCCTTAATTTCTCTTCCAGATTTTTCATCATTAGTGTATAGGAATGCAAGAGATTTCTGTGCATTAATTTTGTATCCTGTTACTTTACCAGATTCATTGATTTGCTCTAGTAGTTTTTTGGTAGCATCTTTACGATTCTGTATGTAGAGTATCATGTCATCTGCAAGCAGTGACAGCTTTACTTCTTCTTTTTGGATTTGGATTCCTTTTATTTCTTTTTCTTCTCTGATTGCTGTGGCTAAAACTTCCAAAACTCTGTTGCATAATAGTCGTGAGAGTGGGCATCCTTGTCTTCTTCCTGATTTTAGAGGAACTGGTTTCCGTTGTTCAACATTAAGAATGATGTTTGCTGTGGATTTGTCATTTATGGTCTTTATTATGTTGAGGTAAGTTCTCTCTATGCCTTTTTCTGGAGAGTTTTTATCGTAAATATGTGTTGAATTTTGTCAAAATCATTTTCTGTGTCTGTTGAGATTATCATATGGTTTTTATCCTTCAGTTTTTTAATATGGTGTATCACATTGATTGATTTGCATATATTGAAGAATCCTTGCATTCCTGGGATAAACCCCTCTTGATCATGGTGTATGATCCTTTTAATTAGAAGACTCAAATCAACAGAATTAGAAATGAAAAAAGAGAAGTAACAACGGACACTGCAGAAATGCAAAGAATCATGAGGGATTGCTACAAGCAACTATATGCCAATAAAATGGACAACCTGAAGAAATTGACAAATTCTTAGAAAAGTACAACCTTCCAAGACCAAACCAGGAAGAAATAGAAAGTATAAACAGACCAATCATAAGTACGGAAATCGAAACTGTGGTTAAAAATCTTCCAACAAGCAAAAGCCCAGGACCAGATTGCTTCACAGGTGAATTCTATCAAACATTTAGAGAAGAGCTAACACCTATCTTTCTCAAACTCTTCCAAAATATAGCAGAGGTAAGAACACTCCCAAACTCATTCTACGAGGCCACCTTCACCTGATACTAAAACCAGACAAATATGTCACAAAGAAAGGAAACTACAGACCAATATCACTGATGAACATAGATGCAAAAATTCTCAACAAATACTAGCAAACAGAATCGAACAGCACATTAAAATGTATTTCGAATGACACCAAATAAACTGATTTTATCATTAAAAGAAACATTCAGTTTCACTTAAAATTGTCTCATTTTGTCACTTATGGTTTTATCTTCCCAGAACATTTCCATCCCTTGCAATTATTGTATCACATTATAAGATTCTATTTACTAAATTGATTCCTGACTCCAAAATAGAATGTTGCTAGAGTGTCCAGATATTCAATATTTTTGACAGATGTGCTATGTCTATGTAGTGGAATAATATTTTTTGGAGTATTTTTAGGAATGCCTAGATAATGTTTTTTTAAAATACCCCAGTGATTTGAAGAGGGCAACAATTCCCTAATGGATGCTTAGAATCATATGTGGTTAAAAAAAAATCCTCCATTATTATTAGTAGTGTTAATGTTACAAAAATTAAATTATAACTACCAACAGCCAATATTTTCTAAAAATTGAAATTCTAAGAAATTTTTTTTTAAGGTTGTATTTTTGGTTGATAGTCAATATTACAATTTGTTCAAAAAGAATGAGTATAATATATTCATAATTTCATAAGTAATTAGATATTCATTCAAGAATATACAAGTCATCAAGTTAAAGTGTGAGATAAATATATTTTTTAAACTTATTTCTACATATAATCAAGGATTACATTCAATCTCTCATTCTCCTCTTGTTAAGAAGTTATAGTAGAGTGATTAATTTCACTTTATTTTATATTCTTTTGCTTGATTGTATTGTATTTCAAACTTGCTAGGAATTCTTATGGCAGTACACACAATGTCCCCTCTCCACTTTCTATACCAGAATGATACAGAACTATCACCTCCTTGTAGTTTTCTGAGAAATTAGGTAACTGGCACCAGGCTTGAACACTTTCAAATAACTGGAAGTCCTCAAGAGTTCAATTCCACACCTGCAAGCCAATTCATAAATCCAGGGTTAACTTGTGTCAGCCACTAAGGTACTGATAGAATTAGGGACATCCTATCAGCAAATCACTGTTGCTGACATCTCCACTTCATAGTTCCCAATCCTTCTTTTCCATAGTATTCTGATCTTTATGCTATCTGAAACTGATAAGCTGACTGTGGATACTGGAAATATATTATAAAAAATATAAGCTAGACTGAAATCACAAGAGCAGTGTCCAAATCTTGGCTCCAACACTTATTTATTAATTGTGTGATCTTGGACAAGTTTCTTAACTTTCTTAACTTCTCTGAGCCTTATTTATCTGTAAGATCAGAATATCAATACCAGTATCACAGGGTTATTGGAAAGCTTAAAAGAACAAAAACTTCTATAAAGCAATTAGGACAATGAATAGTGTCATTCTTTAAAATGTATACTTTAAAACATTATGAATTCTATTATTTTTAGGAGTTTTTCTGAGTAAGCACACGATTTTTTTTTTTTTTTGGAAACACATTATGAGAACTTTCTTTTGCTAAAGTAATTGATCTGTGATTCTGTATGAGCAATATTGTCCATTCAGTAAACATCTGCTGAGTGCCTACTCCATGCCAGGCACCACACTATGGGAATCTGTTGAGATGTGTTTCAATAGTAAAACATGTAATTACCCTTAAATTCCAATGATACCTAAAAGTACAAGCAGACCAAAAGTAGTGTGTGAGAAGGTACTGTTTCCTTGCAATTTCAAGAGGAGAATGGGAGGTTATTTCTTTCTCATTGGAGAAGACATCTACAGAGATGCATGCTCTCAGAGGTGGCACTCACGGCCCCACCTCTAAATGAAGCTGCATAGAATTCGACAACAGGTCAGAGGTTTACAAGCTTGGGCATCCAACATGGAATCTAGAAGGCCAGTTTTGAGTGGTGAAGTGGAAATGATGAAGAATCATGAAACAGGATACAATGTCATATGAAAAAGACCATAACATGGAAGTATCTCTGCTTTGGTTACAACAATATTTAGGTATGGACAAACTAGAAAAAAGAAAAATGAGAACTGTTGATATGTCAGCATGAGGACAATGTGAGTAAATTTTCTCCTATTTGATATCCTTTATTGTTGCAATAATGTTGCTTAGGCAATAAAGTCAAGTTAAGAGAAAGCAAAAATAAAGACTAAAATGTTTTTAAAAATGTAAAACTACCATGGGCAAGTAAAAAATATCAAATTGAAATGAAGCACTATTTATTTAAAGCATTGTCTTGAAATACCATCCAAAGTAATCCTTAACATATGGAAACTCAACCTGAAGATAAAAACAACATTAATTAATTAAACAGAATCTATCCTTTACTACTCACCTCTCCTCCTCCCCATTGTAGAACTTTTTCTCTCTACAGCGAGATCCTGGGTGATCCAGGTTCTGCCCCTTCTTTCTCCTCTTCCTGAGGCCCTGCTTTGCCACCAGAATTCCGTATCACTTCTGAAACCCACATCTCCCAAGGGATCAGGACTTAGAAAAACCACTGATGCAAAGTTAGGTCTATCGAAATAGACATCTGTGCACTAGCTTGGGACTACCTCTCATTTGTAACTTTATTTTATGAAAAATTGTACTTAGCGGGTAAGTTTTCCTATAAATTTTTAAGTTTCAAATGAAATTTAAGAACAAAATCGATTCTTGCCTGTGTCCTGAAAGACACAGATTTTGCAAGTTTGGTTCCAGACAAACTCAGTAAAGCAAGTCACACAAAATTTTTGATTTCCAGGTGCATATAAAAGTTATGTTTACACTATACTGTAACATAAGTATGCAATAGGATTATGTTTGAAATAACCATGTACATACCTTCATTTAAAAGAACTTTATTGTTAAAAAATGCTAACCACCTCCTGAGCCCTCAGCAAGTCATAATCTTTTTGCTGGTGGAGGGTCTTACTTGGATATTGATGGCTGCTGACTGATCACGGTGGTGGCTGCTAAAGGTAGGGGTGACTGGGGCAATTTCTTAAAATAAGATCACAACAAAGTTTGTCACATTGATTGACTCTTCTTTCCATGAATGATTTCTCTGTAACATACAATGCTGTTTGATTGTATTTACCCACAGGAGAACTTCTTTCAAAATTGGAGTAAGTCTTCTCAAAACCTGCCGCTGCTTTATCAACTCAGTCTGTGTAATATTCTAAATCCTTTGTTGTCATTTCAACAGTCTTCACACTATCTTCACCAGGAGTAGATTCCATGTCAAAAAATCACTTTCTTTGCTCATCCGTAAGAGCAGCTCCTCATCCATTCAAGTTTTATCATGAGACTGCAGCAATTCGGTCACATCTTTAAGCTCCACTTTGAATTCTAGTTCTCTTGCTGTTTCCACCACCTCTGTAATTACTTCCTCCACTGAAGTCTTGACCCACTCAAAGTCATCTTGGAGTGTTGAAATCAACTTCTTCCAAATTCCTGTTAATGTTGATATTTTAATCTCTTCCCATGCATCACAAATCTTCTTAGTGGCACCTAGAATGTTGAAGCCTTTCTAGAAGGTTTTCAATTGATTTTGCTCACATCCATCAGAAGAATCATTATCTCTGGTAGTTACAACATTACAAAATATATTTCTTGAATAAAAGATTTGAAAGTCAAAATTACTCCTTGCTTCATGGATGTAGTATTAGCAGACATGAAAACAACATAAATCTTGTTGTATACCTCCACCAGAGCTCTTGGGTAACCAGGTGCATTGTCAGTGAGCAGTAATATTTTGAAATAAATCTTTTTTCCTGAGCAGTAAGTCTCAATAGTGGGCTTAAAATATTCAGTAAATCATGTTGTAGGGCTTCCCTGGTGGCACAGTGGTTGAGAGTCCACCTACCGATGCAGGGGACACGGGTTCATGCCCCAGTCTGGGAAGATCCCACATGCCATGGAGCGGCTAGCCACTGAGCCTGCGCATCCAGAGCCTGTGCTCTGCAATGGGAGAGGCCACAACAATGAGAGGCCTGTGTACCGCAAAAAAAAAAAAAAAAAAATCATGTTGTAAACCTATGTGTTGTCATCCAGGTTTTGTAGTTCCATTTATAGAGCACAGGTAGAGTAGATTTAGCATAATTGTTAAGGGCCCTAGGATTTTTAAAAGGAAAAATAATCATTGGCTTCAACTTCAAGTCACCAGCTGCATGAGCCTCTAACAAGAGAGTCAGCCTGTCTTTTGAAGCTTTGAAACCAGACATTGACTTCTCCTCTCTAGCTATGAAAGTCCTAGATGGCATCTTCTTTCAATATAAGGCTGTTTCATCTACATTGAAAATTTGTGGTTTGGTATAGCCACCTACATTAATGATCTTAACTAGATCTTCTGGATAACTTGCTGCAGCTTCTACATCAGCTGCTTCACCTTGCACTTTTATGTTATTGAGATGGATTCTTTCCTTAAACCTCATGAATCAACCTCTGCTGGGTTCAAACTTTTCTTCTGAAGCTTCCTCACCTCTCTCATCCTTCATAGAATTGAAGAGAGTTAGGGTCTTGCTCTGGATTAGGCTTTGGCTTAAGAGAATGTTGTGGCTGGTTTGATCTTCTATCTAGACCATTAAAACTTTCTCCATATCAGCAATATGGCTATTTCACTTTCTTATCATTCATGAGTTCACTGGAGTAGTATTTTTCATTTCCTTCTATAACTTTTTCTTTGCATTCACAACTTGGTTAACTAGTGAAAGAGGCCTAGCTAACAGTGTATCTCAGTTTTTGAAATGCATTCCTTACTAAGCTTAATCATTTCTAGCTTTTGATTTAAAGTAAGAGACATGTGAATCTTCCTTTCACTCAAACACTTAGAGACCATAGCAGGGTTATTAATTGGAATAATTTCAATGTTGCTGTGTTTCAGGGAATAGGAAGGCCCAAGGAGAGGGAGAGAGGTGGAGATATGGCCAGTCAGTGGAGCAATCAGAACACACACATTTATCAGTTAAGTTCAACATCTTATATGGGTGTGGTTCATGGCACCCCAAAACAATGACAGTGGTAACATCACTGATCATCATCATTGATCACAGATGACCATAACAAATATAATAAAATGAAAAAGTTTGAAATATCGCAGGAATTAACAAAATATGACACAGTGTGTCATATATGAAGTGAATAAATGCTGCTGGACGTGGGGTTGCCGTAAACCTTCAATTTGTGAAAAACACACTATCTGTGAATCCTGATAAAGTGAAGCACAATAAAACAAGGTATGCCTGTACTATATAACGCTTGTATTCAGACATTTCACATAAAAGTCATATAATTACAGGCAATTGATCAATAAGTAAATCAGCCTCTATTAGTACTCATGAAATCCTGAATATTAGCACTTTTAAATTGAGTTGTTCTCTTTCTAAACTTAAGGAAGATTTAGCATCATAAGCCATCACATAGAGGCCAACATCTATACTTCTGAGAGATATGGTAAATGACAGGGTCCACGCATTTCCACCGGAATACTGAGTTCTAGTGGAACAGGATGACACTCTCTGTTCTCATATAAACACAAGAATGATAGCTTTGTTTTATGTCTTTTGAGTTATAGGGAAGGGAGGACTATATGGGGAAATGACTTAATCTAGATTGTCAGCAAAGTCATAGTATTGCAAGGTCCTTTATATGATGTTTTACTGGACTAAAACATTTTGGAAACTAATTCATCTGTGCTCCATTTTTTGTTTTATAACTTTCGATAACCTAGGTACTTACAAAAAGAAGTTAGTATATAATGTGGCAATAACTACTTTTTACCTGCTAAAAACAATATCTTGGGAAAAATGCAAAAGAAAAAATTCAGCTGGTGCTTTTATTAATGATATTTCTCCAGAAATTCAGATACTGATCCATTCTGGAAACTCTTCCAACCTAAGTTTCACTAGAATTTTTATTCCTAGAACATTATTATGTATTTCCTCATGTAAGGTTATATAATTGTTCCCTAAGTGTTCTCTATCTGTGTATTTCATCTGTCAAATTATATTGTTGTTTCCTCTCAGGGAGTGAGCATGGCTTTTCTTTTGCACGTCTCCTTTGAAATCGTTCTTAAGTGGTTTAACTACAAAGTAATGGATAGGAAAAATAGTCATATCGTTTACACAGTTTTACTACCACAAATAAAATATTTATTTCCAAAGAAACCAAATTGCATTAATTTGGATAGCTGTCTCTAATGAAATGAGTAGCTATTTTACTTATTAATATGTGTGCCATAACATCTGCTCTGTGCTACCCTCCATATGTTGCATGCACAGGCTGGACCCAGGCATGGTGAGCTGCCCAGATTCCCTCTCTGGGACTGAGGCCTTCAGTGTTGCCTGTTGATGGTACAAACATGAAACCCTCTCTAGAAATTTTCCTAGACCATGAGGAACTGCCTGGCTGAAGGCTATTATCCCCTCCCCAGGAGCAGCCTTTCTTACCTTCCTCCTCAAATAAGGACAACTGTGAAGAGCCATCCCTGCTCCCATAAGCCCAGTGGAACCAGCTAAGACCTCTTTTGAATCTGCATCACAGCTCAACCCACCCTCTGCCCACGCCTGTCTCTCTCATGCCCTTACAGGAGTAATCCCAAGGCATTACTCAATAACCCCTGCACACAAACCTCATCTCATGTCTGCTGCCTGAGAACTCAACCTGGGACCTTCCTGCCTCAGGAAGGAAAAGAAAGTGATCTGAGAGAAAGTATAATATGGGAAAGAAAAATAATTTGTTTACTGGCACACTTTGCTTCCAAAATACCTGCATCTGGTATTCTGTGTTTCCTTAAGTGAAAAAGAACAGCAGCTAGGAGATTTTAATCCTTTTATTTCTCCTGTTGGTGGCTCAGTCCAGGCACTCCCTTGTCAAGAATTTAAACTATGTGAATCCATTAAACAGGACTTTAGAAACTCCTTACCCATGATGTATGTGCCAAAACAAATGTACTGCTAACCATCAAGCAGAGCTAATGGATATCTAATGGGACATTTAAAGCACTATTAGATGATGAAATAGAAAAATCTATAGTAAAAGAAATCGGTAATACTTCCCTTTGTCCTATGTGTAGCATAACTCAGAGTTTGGTATGAAAATACAGTTATATCCATTTTTTTTCCAGTTAATTTCTCAAACTCCAAATTGCCCTTATTAGCAGGAAGTCCAATGTCTCAATTCTGAGGCTGGATAGGAATTCAAAGAGAAGTTAAACTCTGATATTTTATTCCTTAACAAAAATTTGAAACAAATAGGATAAGATAGTAATATGTGTTAATTCTGAGCAGATGTATATGTATTACTTTCAGTACTTTTCCATATTTATGAAAATGTTTACAGAAGATAGATGAATAACCTTATAGTCAGTAGAATAAATAAAATCTTGATTCACTAGGTACCCAACAGCATATGGAAGAGATAGTTTGATTTATCTTAAATTCATTTATTTGAGAATCAGTACAAACCCCATCCCCCCAAGCAGTGGTTGCCCAGCTCTGGGCACTGCCAACGTGTCACTACAGTAAGTCCCCTATATACAAATGAGTTCCATTCCGAGAGCGTGTTCGTAAGTCCAATTTGTTCGTTAAGTCCAACAAAGTTAGCCTAGGTACCCAACTAACATAATCAGAGATATAGTACTGTACTGTAATAGGTTTATAATACTTTTTTCACAAATAATACATAAAAAACAAAGAAACACAAAAAATAAAACCTTTTTAATCTTACAGGACAGTACCTTGAAAAGTAGAGTAGTACCAGCTACATCACAACTGCTTTTACGCTTGCTTCTGGACCTCCTGGGCTTGAAATAAAGATACTGTACTACTGTACTCTATACAGTACTGTAAAGTACACAAAAGCACAACCACTTGTAGAGGACGCACACACGTGACAATGTACGCCAGACACGTGAACTAACTTACGTGACTGGACATGCAAATGCATGTTCACATCTTTGAACGTTCACAACTTGAAGGTTTGTATGTAGGGGATTTACTGTACTGTGTCCCAGACAGTGGCTATGTTCCCTCTCTCTGATTTGGTGGCTGAGACATATCTGTTCTCTATTTGCCAATCACCCCAGGTACCTCTTCTTATTCATCTGAACTACGACTTCACACAGGATTCACTCTCGGTCATGAGAGTCTCCCACTCAGAATTAAGTCCTAGGTGTTGTTTGCATTTACCCTCTTTACCCGCTCTTTCCTTGCTCTCTCTTCATCTTGCTTTTTGGCAGTCCTCAATTTGCACATCAGGGCCAAAGTTTCCCTGTTTTTATCTACTCAAATCTCTCTAGAGCTCCAATCAGCAAGTTTAGAAGTGTGCAAATGTCCTAATAATAAAAAAGAGATGTTAACAAGTCTTTATAAAGAGCAACCATGAAAACACGAAGGGGAACAGGTAGAGGCATGCTTTCTTTGTCCCGAACGTGGGGATCTGACATTTAAATTTATCTGGAATATGTACCACAACCTAAAAACTGAGACAAAAAATAAAATAAAAAAGCATCTGAAAAGTGTAGAGAACATCAAGTCCACAGATTAAGTCACATATTAAGCTTGCTTAGAGGAGCATCCTTCAGGCCTGAATTCAGAAAGTGTTTGCCTTATTTTAGATACAATTTTACTAAGCCTGGTAATCTGGGTTTCATGTTCTCTGAACATAAATTAAATTGGATGAGTCAAGAAGGACTTATAATAATAACTAGATGAAGGAGAAGAGGCTAAAGTTTCCTGAAAATCAATAACAGGAATTTCAAAATAATAATAATGTGGGGTCACTTAATATAGAGACTCATGGTTTTAAAAAACTGAGTAGACTTAAAGACCTCTCTGTATTGTGCCACAGTGTAATAGTAATAATGTCATAAAGAAAAAATTAAGTCCTGTAAAGATAGTGATTAACAAATAAAAAAAAGTCTAAAGTACATATTAGAAAGCTTTCTGTCCATCCAAAATGACAGAATTAAAATATTTACTTAGAGCTGTCTAGGAAACTGGGCTACAGAGCAATTCTTCCAATTCAAGTCTAAGTGTGTCATTTCCGTGCTTAGTGTTTTACTTTGGTTTCTATTTCCACAACCATGATCTCCAAAGGGGGCTGTATGTACCTCAGGGGGGAAAAGACAATCTTTTGGAGTGAAGGAAGAAACTATTGAATTTTTTGCATTCATTACACTGTATTGTAATAAGAAAAAGAAATTCACTACACTCTGTTGATATGTAATATACAGGTGGGCCCTGGTGCCCTCCTTCAGTTCCACTGATAATAAATGGTCACATAAAGAATTCAGAAGCAAGAGTTGGGTGCCCCAGTGCAGTTTATGATGACACCCTCCCTCTTTCATTTACTTTCAAAGTATTGCAATGTACTGCAGTTTATATGAATCAGCAAGTGAATGTATCATTTATATTATTTAGTTTTGACTAAATCTCAGAAAATGAGCAAGTTGCTTAAGAACACTCCCCCGAAAAAACCATTGATTGAAGACAATAATGTAAGCAAAGAGAGCAATTAAAAAATTACTGGGCTGAGACATCTTCTTCCCTTCACACAAGCTTTCTCCCAGCCACATCGCAAGGTAAAGAGAAGGGTGACCTAATAAGAGTTGAGAAGATGGTTGGCAAAAAAGTTCAAAATTGTCAAGAAGATTATTAAATATACTAATTAACATCTACCATTATTATATATGAACCTCAAAGTATGTTTTCTACCTAGAGATATCAGCTAATGATAATATAAAGCTATCCCATTTAGCAAAACCCTTCAAACTCCATTTTATTTCATCTTTAGCACATCCTCTTGAAAATTCTATTTTTATTTGTGTTTAGTAATGTGCCTCATTCACTGAACAGCTATTTATTGAGCCCTCTTGTGCCAGGTACTGTTATGAACACTTGAAAGATATCAATAAGTAAGACAGATGTTTTTTAAAACTGCCCTTATAGAGGTCACAGACAATTAAATAAATAAATAGACATACAGATATTGAAGGAGTGCTTTTTTTCTAAAACAAATTGTATGTGCGAAAACTAAAAAGTATGTATACCCCTGGTATCCAAAAAAATGCCTTACATGGCATGCAAGAACCTTCCTACATATGTGACTTTAATTCTTGCCATGTGTAGTATAAAACTTCACTCCCCTGTAATTGTGACATATTTGCATTTCTTCAAACATTTCATTATACTACTCCTCTCCTCAGTGCTTTGTTGTCTCTCTTCACTCTGACCAAAGTAATTTGTCTACCCGTTATTTCCTGGCCATCTTGTTTCTCACTTCTCCTTTATATCCTTCAAACTAAGCTCAGTCCCCCTTCTCTGTGGAACATCATGTGGTTGTTCTCCAGAACGAATCAGTCCTTTCTTATGCCCTCCATTACTGTACCTTGTGTTGAAGTCCATTATTGCAATTTTCACATTGTTCTGACACAATTTTTGACATACCTATGATATTTCCTCAAAGGAGAGATGACATCTTATCCTTTGTTCTATCTCCAGGTCTAGTACCATATCTAGCTAGCACACAGTAAGCCCTATAAAAATTTTTAAGAGAATTGTAAACTAATCTCAAAATAGTTTTCAGATAACTAAAGTTTCACTTTTTCGTTTCATCAAAAAAAATTAATTAAGGGACAGCTTTGCTGGTTTTCCAAGAGAATATGTGTCTGGTCAACATGAAGTTAATAAGTTATTTGTACCATATGCTATCTTGATTTTACAATGTCTAAAAACATTATCCTGATTCCTGTTTGGCAATGTTTGTTCCACAAACAAAATGGTTGTAAATCTGTAAGGTAGACTAATATGCTAACATTGTTTGAACAAAATTGCCAGAAGTTGCCTGTAATTTTTTTCACTTCCAGGAAGCAAATTGAGTTAGAGAGACAGTGTGATCCCAGGAGTATCTCACTTCCTTATTAATTTTATTGAAAAGTTACTTTGAGAACTAAAACTAAAGAACACACTAAAGACTAAATAATACACATATTATAGCCATGAATACTGATAATGTATGTAGAATTGCAGGAACCCAAGCTGTTTAGTCTTCAAAACACCAAATAAATTTCAACTACCAAGGTTTTCACTTGGCATGCTGATTAGCTGATTCTTGCCTCTGGCTAAATTTTCCATCTATGGCCTTTGTTCTTACAGGCTATCTTGTGCTACATGCAAAATGGATTTCAAAAGACTCCAGTGATCTATGTTCCAAGGAAGAAAACACTGTGGGTGAGCCATTAAAGAATTTAGGGATGAACTTTACCTGGTAATTTTAGCCACTTAATGCCACATCCACAAATGAGAGAAAGAGAGAGAGAGAGAATATTAAAGAGGTTCAGCTGCAACTATGACTGTAATAAAAAATATGCAGAAAGCAACAGGAAATGCCTAACAGAAAGTATGCAAAGGCACAACTTCTTTTGTTTTCATTATTTTGACAATAAATCTTAATATTTTCCAGAAATTTGGATGGATATGATAAGAAACTATGTTTATAATAATGTGATTAGGTTTGCTAAATTAAGAACAGCATGAAGGTCATGTATCCTGTGCTATTTTGGGAAACAATGAACAACTAAAAAGACTGGTATCTATAGAAATTCCAGACTGCTGTTGGTCCCATTAATTCTTATTATAATTGAAATAAGGGAAAGCTTACATGTTCTATAAGATCATTTTGCCTGAGCTACCTTAATCATTTCCTTACTGGTATTGACTAAGTTCCAATGCTTTCTTAAAACTCTTTCTAATGCAACATTTGTTATGTTCTATATCCACATCTAAAATATGAATCTTCTACTTGTGACTTCAGTGTTTGGTATTTTGGCTTAATCAGACATGGTATTTTAATCATTTATCATCTGGTTTATGACTGTATGATAAACCTTACCAAGAAATTTTTTTCCTGAAATTGACCTTTTATTGTGGTCCAAGTACAGAATTACCAAATTGTTTTTTGTTAAATATGTAAAAACAAAATTAAAACCAATATTATAGTTGATGATATAAATAAATCTACGTGTGCTTTTGTAGTGAATTATGTGGACGTAAAAGAAAAACACAAGTGGTGGCTACCATAATAACTTAAATCAGTGGCTTTTACTCATTTTTTTCCTTTGACAGAATTCTTTCATTATATGACATCTGATGTCAAAGGCTACTGAATTAAATAGATCAAAGTGGAGCTCCTCTGGTGGAACCTGACTTTATGGGGTCAGAGCTCTTTCTCCTGGCACCTCTCCCTTGTCCCAACCGTGTCCCCCAAGGCACTGCCACAGAAGCTCTATGCTTCTAGAAATTCCCGATGTCAAAACTGTGGTTTTAAAGTATAAGAAGAATGGAATATTACTTCTAGAAAACTTATGTGCCAGTTATTTCATACATATATTCTTATTTCACCCTTGAATCAACCCTGTAGATGGGATATTTATTCCCACATTACATCTATGGTAGCTGAAATTGAACACAATGAAGCCGTTTACCTGGGCATTTATGCTGCCCATGAGTGGTAGAGTTGAGGTTTCCGTTCACATCTGTCCATTCCAAAAGCTGACATTTTTTTAGTTTATCATCTGCATCTCCTTAAAAAAATAAAAGGGTGGGAGAGAGACAACAGTGCTGCGATTAGACCCTCTTATGAGAATTTGGCATTAGATATATGTTAAAAAAAAAAAAAAAGCATTTGCTGTTCTCTAGGTTAAAGACACCAAGTTACTAAGTTGGTAGTTGGAAGTTGAGCAGTTTGCTCTTTTCGGATCAAAAGAATGGTCACAGGGTAAATGGTTTCTTCTGAGCCAAAACCCATATGTGCCCAGAAGTGTGCTGGGCCCTACCCAGGGGTGTGATGGTGGAGAACAAATTTTTCACTGCTAAACTGGGAGGGAAATGTTGAGCAGTGGATCCCCAAGCCTGGTTGGCTTTTAAAATTATGTGGGGAAGTTTCTAAACAAAATGATACCTTCATCCCACCCAGGGATTCTGATAATTGGTGGGGGTGGGGATGGTGATCTGGGCTTTGGTGTTTTTAAAATTGATTTATCGGGTAGTCAGAACTGATGTCAAGAAAGTGCTCAGGGGCGGAGCTTCAAGACGGCGGAAGAGTAAGACAAGGAGATCACCTTCCTCCCCACAAATACATCAGAAATACATCTACACGTGGAACAGCTCCTACAGAACACCCACTGAACGCTGGCAGAAGACCTCAGACCTCCCAAAAGGCAAGAAACTCCCCACGTACCTGGGTAGGGCAAGAGAAAAAAGAAAAAAACAGAGACAACAGAATAGGGACGGGACCCGCACCAGTGGGAGGGAGCCGTGAAGGAGGAAAGATTTCCACACACGAGAAGCCCCTTCGTGGGCGGAGACTGCGGGTGGCGGAGGGGGGAAGCTTCGGAGCCGCGGAGGAGAGCGCAGCCACAGGGGTGCGGAGGGCAAAGCGGAGAGATTCCCGCAGAGGATCGGTGCCGACCGGCACTCACCAGCCCGAGAGGCTTGTCTGCTCACCTGCCGGGGCGGGCGGGGCTGGGAGCTGAGGCTTGGGCTTCGGTCGGAAGCCGGGAGAGGACTGCGGTTGGCGGCGTGAACACAGCCTGAAGGGGTTAGTGCGCCACGGCTGGCCGGGAGGGAGTCCGGGAGAAGCCTGGAGCTGCCGAAGAGGCAAGAGACCATTGTTTCGGGGCGCGTGAGGAGAGGGGATTCAGAGCACTGCCTAAAGGAGCTCCAGAGACGGGCGCGAGCCGCGGCTATCAGCGCGGACCCCAGAGACGGGCATGAGACGCTAAGGCCGCTGCTGCCGCCACCAAGAAGCCTGTGTGCGAGCACAGGTCACTCTCCACACCTCCCCTCCCGGGAGCCTGTGCAGACCGCCACTGCCGGGGTCCCGGGATCCAGGGACAACTTGCCCGGGAGAACGCACGGCGCGCCTTAGGCTGCTGCAATGTCAGGCCGGCCTCTGCCGCCGCAGACTCGCCCCGCCTCCGTGCCCCTCCCTCCCCTCGGCCTGTGCCAGAGCCCCCGAATCAGCTGCTCCTTTAACCCCGTCCTGTCTGAGCAAAGAACAGACGCCCTCAGGCGACCTACGCGCAGAGGCGGGGCCAAGTCCAAAGCTGAACCCCGGGAGCTGTGCGAACAAAGAAGAGAAAGAGAAATCTCTCCCAGCAGCCTCAGGAGCGGCGGATTAAATCTCCACAGTCAATTTGATGTGTCCTGCATCTGTGGAATACCTGAATAGACAAGGAATCATCCCAAATTGAGATGGTGGACTTTGGGAGCAACGATATATATATTTTTTTCTCTTTTTCTCTTTTGTGAGTGTGTATGTGTATGCTTCTGTGTGTGATTTTGTCTATATAGCTTTGCTTTTGCTTTTACCATTTGTCCTGGGGTTCTGTCTGTCCGTTTTTTTTTTTTTTTTAATATATATATAGTTTTTCAGCACTTGTTATCATTGGTGGATTTATTTTTTGGTTTGGTTGCTCTCTTCTCTCTTTTTTTCTCCTTTTTCTTATTACTTAAAAAATTTTTTTTATTGTTAATAATTATTTTTTACTTTAATAACTTTATTGTATTGTATTGTATTTTACTTTGTTTCTTTCTTTTTTCTCCCTTTTATTCTGAGCCATGTGGATGACAGGGTCTTGGTGCTCCAGCCAGGTATCAGAGCTGTGCCTCTGAGGTGGGAGAGCTGAGTTCAGTACATTGGACCACCAGAGACCATCCAGCTCCATGTCGTATGAAATGGCGAAAATCTCCCAGAGATCTCCATCTCAACGCCAAGACCCAGCTCCAATCAATGACCAGCAAGCTACAGTACTGGGCACCCTATGCCAAACAACTAGCAAGACAGGAACACAACCCCACCCATCAGCAGAGAGGCTGCCTAAAATCATAATAAGGTCACAGACACCCCAAAACACACCACTGGACAAGGTCCAGCCCACCAGAAAGACAAGATCCAGCCTCATCCACCAGCACACAAGCACTAGTCCCCTCCAACAGGAAGCCTACACAACCCACTGAAACAACCTTAGCCACTGGGGGCAGACACCAAAAACAACAGGAACTATGAACCTGCAGCCTGTGAAAAGGAGACCCCAAACACAGTAAGATAAGCAAAATGAGAAGGCAGAGAAAAACACAGCTGATGAAGGAGAAAGGTTAAAACCCATCAGACCTAACAAATGAAGAGGAAATAGGCAGTTTACCTGAAAAAGAATTCAGAAAAATGATAGCAATGATTATCCAAAATCTTGGAAATAGAATGGAGAAAATACAGGAAACAATTAACAAGGACCTAGAAGAACTAAAGAGCAAACAAACAATGATGAACGACACAATAAGTGAAATTAAAAATTCTCTAGAAGGAATCAATAGCAGAATAACTGAGGCAGAAGAACGGATA